>NW_017275001.1:0-10000 GCF_001594065.2 Cyphomyrmex costatus | reverse complement strand
TAAAAGCGTCCCTTCCATCACTGGTCGGGACTCTGTTTTGCATGTATTAGCTCTAGAATTACCACAGTTATCCAAGTAAATGTGGGTACAATCTAATGAACCATAACTGATTTAATGAGCCATTCGCGGTTTCACCTTAATTCGGCATGCACTGAGACATGCATGGCTTAATCTTTGAGACAAGCATATGACTACTGGCAGGATCAACCAGGGAGCTTCGTGAAGCTGCCCGCTGGTGCGAGCGGCTCCCACGAGGAGAGCCGTACGTGCCGTAACTGCCGCCGGGTAGAGCCGGTCGGCGACACTCTCACACATCACCGCCGTGCCCAGCTCGTACAGAGCCGAGCGGCGGCCTCTCTCTAGGGCTCCGAAGAGCGAGCGTCCCGATCGCGGTGTTTCACGCGTCTGACGCAAAGATCATAACGATTCGTGTGATTCTCATTCTCCCATGACAGCCGGCCACGTAGGCCGTGTCAACCCTGACGCTAGATCGACGATGCGATGCTGAGACGTCGGGGATCGTGTCGTAGACCGACACGCGGTCGAGTCTTTCGCAATGGATTACAAGTACGTACGGAAAGGATCTCTCCTGCCGTCCGCTCGTATCCGTGGAGTTGACGTTCAGTAAGCGCGACGATGCTTCCGAACACTGCCCGTCCAGGAAGCGATCGCGCGACCAACACTATGTGCGCGCCACACAAGAGCCATTCGGTCTCTCGACACCGACTCGTGGCAATGCTGTGTTAGTAGAGTGAAACTCGTCGGAGCCGCCCGCAACAACGCTCAGCCGGAGGGAATCGGGTTCCGTGGACGGCGGTGGGGCCGGCACACGTTCGATTCCCGGCGACCAAAACGGCCGCGATCGCCCGGCGAGAGAACGCCGAGATACACGGGCGAGTTTTTCGCGTTAATCATAATATTCCCGACCATGCGAAGGACACGCGACGAACGCGGTCGGACGCCGTGCGGGTCGAGCTCGCCGAGTCGAGCATCCATATAGTACGCAACCGGGTGGCCGGGCGGTCGGCGACGCGCGGGTTCTAACACCGGGCGCTTATGCGCGAAAACGTCGACGGGCCCGGCAGCCGTGGAACATTGTCGTACAAGAGCCAGAGTCCTCCGAAAGTATCAGATCGCCGTCGTACCCTCCGACCGAAAAGAAACGCCGCCCTACGTCCTACGAGAGACCCGCGTCATCCGTCAAGTCCGCGGGCGGCGTGTCGCTTGGTCCGTCGCGTCCTACGGACTACCCGCGTCGCCCGCCAAGTCCGCGGGCGGCGTGTCGTTTGGGCCGTCACGTCTTACAGACGATTTGCGTCGCCCGCCAAGTCCGGCCGAATCCACCGCGCATCCACCCTCGTCCTTACGTCTCTGAAGAATTGGAATGTGGTACGGCCTTTGGTCGACGACTCCCACTCGGCCTGCCACAACCTCCTACCGTCACTCTTAACTCGCGATACCGCCTTGTCATCATCGGCGTTAACAATAACATTCCCTATCTGGGCATTCCTACCGCATCTGATTTCGTATCGCGCCCTGCTTTCCTGGAGAAGGATATGGACAGGGGTCTTCCCCGCGACCACGCACAATGAGTCGGCCGATGCCGTTGTATAGGATCCTACAACCGAGATTAAAGCCTTTCGCTGCAGGTGCCTAATACTCTAATATCGCGTCGCGTACATAAGTCCGCCCAACCCGCAGCCGCGTATGCCACGGTTGGCGCGAATACCCCGGTATGAATGGTGAACAACGCCTTGAACCGAAGTCCCCACGTCGACTTTGCCAGTTTGTCTAGTTTCGAAAATAACGAATCTATTTTACGCTTGAGGTACTCGCAATGAGATTTAACTCCCATACCATTGTCGAAATGAATGCCCAGATACCTAACTGTATTCTTAAATTTTATTGACGAATTACTTATTCTAATCGTGGGCGGCCTACTCGTTAAGTCCACCACTTTCTTATTTTGGCTACGTTTCCTATCCGGTCGGTCTCCTCCTCTACGTCCTATCGGGGCCCTATATATCTCGTCACTACGAAGGACGATCGCTTCCGTTTTCTTTTCAGATATATTCAGCTTCGCGGTGCTTCACCACGTCACGATCCTACCTACCGCTTCCTGTCCTTTAATCTCAATTTCACGCCTCGAGTTTCCGGAGACTACTACTATTAAGTCGTCCGCATAGGCCGCGAATTGGCCCGGGACTATTGACTCGAGCTGAAGTAAACCGTCGAACATTATGTTCCAGCAGGCGGGACCGAGGACAGAGCCCTGTGGGCAGCCCCTCGTGGCCTGCTTGGAAACCTCCCTACCCGCAAATTCTATCTGTACCATTCTTTCGCTCAAGTAGCTCCGGAGCACTCCAAAAATGTTTCCGGGGCAGTTCCTATCTTTAAAATTGCTTAAAACTAGGGGCCACCAGACATTATCAAAGGCACCCAAGATATCGAAGAGCAGAGCGACAGCGTGTTTCCCTTCGGATTCACTAACCATCCGCCTCAACTCCACGATAGCGTCCTCCGTCGACCTTCCATGTGTGAACCCGTATTGCCGAGCGGAGACATTTTCAGGCGCCAGTGACGTATCTATTATTCGAGCTTTTAGAAGCTTTTCGAACAACTTCCCTACAACCGAGAGGAGACAAATGAAACGGTAGGACTTCGGGTCCTTCTCGTCCTTATCCTCGCCCTTCAGGGGGACTCGGAGAGAGCCCACCTTCCAGGCTGAGGGAAAGACGCCCCACTGAAGGCATCCGTTATACAGTTTCACGAACTGTTCAGGAATAGTTTTACACACCGCTTTAAGAACCGCAACCTCGACCAAGTCGGGGCCCGGCGCTTTACCATTCCTAAAGGTCCAAACAACCCTGGCCAACTCCTGCTCCGTAACCTGCGGAGCGTCGGCCGTTTCAGGGAATTCCCGCGAGTTATCTCTAACGATGCGTTGTTGCGGCGTGTCCTCACAGACCCTATCCTCGGGAACATGAACGTCCAAGAGGTAGCTGGCGGTTTGCTCTAAGGTCATGGTGTAGCAGTCGCCACTCCG
This sequence comes from Cyphomyrmex costatus, assembly GCF_001594065.2. Classification (NCBI taxonomy): domain Eukaryota; kingdom Metazoa; phylum Arthropoda; class Insecta; order Hymenoptera; family Formicidae; genus Cyphomyrmex; species Cyphomyrmex costatus. Next base: position 6,954 of record NW_017275001.1, on the reverse strand, counting down.
GAGTGCGGTAAGCGCCCTCGCAACTCGGAGCTTTTCAGCCTGTTGCTTGTAAACAAAGCCCCAGGCGTCCGAGTTGCTGTGCGACGTAACGAAGTTCCTCCAGCTTTCAAGTTTAGCCCTCTTCACCTCCCTGCTGTATTCCCGCAAAGACGAGCGGTACTTCTCACGCAGCTCCTGGTGAATCGACTCTCCTCGCCTCAGGACGACCTCACGTCTTAACCTATATACTGACTTTTTACGGATGGTCAGTTCCCTAGTCCACCACGGGTTTGATTTTCTAATCCTACGTTTCCTAGGCATCGAGGACTCGCAGGCCTTATTCAGCACCACCGCGAGCTCTCGTGCCATCGCCTCCACGTCCCACGCGGAGTCCAGGTCAAAGGCTCCGAGTCTAGCCCCAGATAGGCTACTCAGACTCTCGGAGAACTTATCCCAATCGGCACGACGAGTGTCGAACCGGTTGGTCTCGGTTCCCCGATCATTGCCCGACGCCCTCGGCGGCCTCACCCCAATATCCATGGAGTTGTGGTCACTAGTTGTCCAGTTCTCCCTGACCCTCCACTCGCCGATGAATTGGCTCATGGCCGGAGACGCCAGCGTCACGTCTATATACGACGATCCACCGGCGGTCCAGTAGGTGGGTGGCTGGGCCGCGTCATTTATAACCTGGAGGTTGAACGCCCGAATCAATTCCACGAATTTTTCCCCCCTCTTGTCTGTAGCCTGTGGACCCCAGAGAGACGACCGCGCGTTGGCGTCAACCGCGGTAACTAATCTCTTCCCCCTCAGGGAATGACACACCATCTCGAGGTGCCTGAGGTGCTCCTGTATCTCGTCGCTGTACTGAAAGTAGCACGATGCGACGTAGAATGAGAAGCTTGGAGCCTGCACTTCCGCGCACAAGCAGTGCGGGGTGCTAAGCTGTGAGATAAATAAAAGATCCATATTTGGATTGCTAACAGCCACAGCCGCCCACGGACGTTGTCAGCGCACTGCGTCCACCCTAATAGTTCTTCCTAATCCGTAAAAGATATGGGTATCTTTTTGTCTCTTAACGTATGGCTCCTGCAATAACAGGACGTCGAGACGCTTTTCAAACGCTAATTGCCTAACCTCGCCAGATACTACCTCTGAACGACGCATGTTCAGCTGCAGCATCCGTATTCTAGGTCCCGTGAGACTCGCGCCTCGGTTTGACATTCGAACGGTCTGTCTATTGATATCTACACTAGGATTGTTAATACTAGTCTCCAGGTGGGACTGGACGGGGCTCGCGAATCTAACTTGTTTCTTAACCGCGCGCTTTACCGGACTTTCCCTAACTATCGCTCGCGACGCGTTTTGCACCCTATTCGGTTTCAACCTATCACATCTCTCCAAACAACGCGGACAGTACGAAGACTGACGACCTGGGGCTGCACTCCCCCGCTTGGGCTGCGGGACCGTCGGGACGCAGGTCGGTGAGGCACTTCCGAGGAAGCGGAGGCCACCACCGGGACACGACCCACGCGCGACCCGGCGGCAGAGGCTCCCACCACTTCCGAAAAAGCTTGCTCGTCCGGCAGGAAGCGGCTGGCCAGACGAGCACTCCTCCTCACCTGACATTCAAAAAATTTACCCATATGAAAATTGTTTATTGGTGGAAGGGATGTCGAGAACCGTAGAGCCACCTATACGGATCCAAGCCTAAATACACCGGGAGATCGTCAGGTACCCCGGGGCGGACCGCTCGCGACTGCACCTACGCCTAACTAATCTCGCCCCCGCAGCCATTCAGGCCGTCGGCACGGAACCTACACCTTAACCTTAGGGCGACCTACTCTATAAGATAACCTACCTACTATCTAGGGCCCGCCGGTCGGGCCCCCGACAAACCTAACCTAGGTGCACCCGGTTCCGCCGCCGCCGAACCCGACATAGTCGGGCAGGCGACGGAGGGCCCGGTAGGGCACGGATCCGCAGCACCCACTCACGCCCCTGCCAAAAGAGGCAGGGGAGTGAGCGGAGGGAAGGAATATGCTGCGGTGAGGGTAGGATGTTTGCCGGGGGAGCCCATGCCAAAGCAGGACGCCCCGGCGGGAATAAAAGGGTATGGGAAACGCCACGGCACCGTTCAGCCACCTCTCTCCACGAGAGGGCACAGGGGCACCACGAGATGGTAGGTGCGTGGCTTGAACTTGAGAGGCTCTGTATTCGCAACAAGTCCCGACATCTGCCTGCGATCCATCCTGGCATACGCGATCGCGCCAACGCACGGAAGGAAGCCCCGAACCCCGGCCCCAAAGAGCCACACGAGTGCGACCCCAGGGCAGGCCTGGCCATCAACCGCTCGAGGGACCAGCAAGCCGTTTGCAGTCTCGCCTAAACACGAAGTAAGGTCATCCACCGGTCTCCCAGGAGCCGCTCCTAATACCGTCAATTCCACATTATCGTCAATTCCTTGAGCTGCTCGAGGGACCGAGTGGACGACCAACCCCCACATAAGGGACCATCGAACGGCCCACCCTCGCAGTCACACCTGCGGAGAAAAAAGCCTGAAGCCCCGACCCGAAGAGCCACTCACAGAGCGGCTCAAGGGACCGAGAAGGCCCAACACCCGAGCGAGGGACCAGCGAATCCGCCGCCATGTCCAGCCCCCGGCCCAAGGAGCCCCCGTCTCCGATCGGGAGCTACCAAGGGCCCGGCGGGCCAGGCCGGCGGTACGGCAAGCCAAGATGCACGGCTGCGGGAAACGAGCCACGACCCCGGCACTAGAGAGCCACCGAACGGAAGCTCAAGGTCGACCCAGACGCACGCCCTGACCCTGTAAACTTCAATTAATTATTAATTAACAGCATGATAATAATAATAATAATAATTTTTCCCTAAACCAGTGCTCGGAATTAGTTGCACATTTCGGGCCGATTTCTGAGGCGACGCCTACTGTCTCCCCACTACCACTCGAGCCTCGGCGGCCGAGCCGCCGACCGCTCACGTGACGCTGTGCCTCAGGAACGTCGCGATACTTTCCAGTATGCTGGGAGTACACCTTCCGACAAATATCATTAAAATATTTTTTTTCTACGTGATTTTTATTTGAACAAATATTTTTATTATTAGCATATTATGTATATATTCTATAATGATATAATTTTGACAATTATTACAGTATGATAAATACAATATTGAACAACAGTTTTCCACATCACCTCTGAGGTATTATTGTTGACGCGTTTTTTTAAAGTGGTTTCCCCAGTAGGCCTATTCCACTAAAAAAAAATAATGAAAAAGCTGATTAAGTATATAGCTCAAGGAAAGCAATATTCTTTAATGTTAAATATTTATAAAAAAACGAACGAGGATGAAACGGGAATAATTAATTTTCTTGAAATTTTAAATTTGACCTTCTGAGTCGTTTGCACGATTGTACTAGTAATAATACATCCACAAAGATTTTAGACGTAGTAGTTCGCATCATCGAGGATCATAACGATGCATCTTTTAAACATGAACGTTTTTCCGTTTTGAAAATGATGCATCGTTATCCTCGATGATGCAAAATACTACTTCTGAAATCTCTGTGGTTGTATCATCACTAGTACAATCGTGCAAACGACCCAGAAGGTCAAATTTAAAATTTCAAGTAAATTAATTATTTCAGTTTCATCCTCGTTCGTTTTTTAATAAATATTTAACATTAAAGAATATTGCTTTCCTCGAGCTATATATTAAATCAGCTTTTTCGTTATTTTTTTTTTGGAATAGGCCTACTGGGGAAACCACTTTAAAAAAACGCGTCAACAATAATACCTCAGAGGTGATGTGGAAAACTGTTGTTCAATATTGTAATTATCATACTGTAATAATTGTCAAAATTATATCATTATAGAATATATACATAATATGCTAATAATAAAAAAATTTGTTTAAATAAAAATCACGTAGAAAAAAAATATTTTAATGATATTTGTCGGAAGATGTACTCCCAGCATACTGGAAAGTATCGCGACGCTCCTGAGACACAGCGTCACGTGAGCGGTCGGCAGCTCGGCCGCCGAGGCTCGAGTAGTAGTGGGGAGACAGTAGGCGTCGCCTCAGAAATCGGCTCGAAATGTGCAACTAATTCCGAGCACTGCCCTAAACCATTCCGAGGTACGTATATTCATAAATATGTATGATCACAACCCGCGCCTGGTTTCCCTTGATGATTGTAGGGTCCCAAGCGCGGGCTTTTATACCTCTTTACCAAGGCTACACCCATCTTGGGTGAGTGGTTCCTGAATCTAGTCCTTGACTTGAGGCTGCTTGATCCATAGTGCCTCCTTTGTATAATCCATTAGTATGTTAAATGCCTCAGCATTTGTCGCTAAAGAGTGCGTCGCCTCGGGCAATATCCACTTATCTGCAGGGACATATTCCTTTAAGATCGTCCTCTGAGGCTCGTATAGAGGACACTCCATGATGAAATGTTCGACCGTATCTTCCGAGGCTCCACATGTATACGAGCCTGATTCAACCAGCCCTAGTGACTTGAGTTTCATCTGAAAATTGCCATGCCCTGTGAGAACTTGCGAAATCCAGTAATTGGTTTTTACCCAATTTGCCTCTAGTCTTTTTCGGATTTCACTGAAGAAAAGATGTGTAGTTCGACCCTTTATTGTGGTTTCCCACCTGTTTTGCCACATTTTAACGATTTCTAACTTGATTCTCTTTTCCGCATTTTCAGAGTCCCCCTTGACAAATATTCCGTTTATGGTTGTATCTCTATCTTCCCTAATATCATAGAGTGCTCTTCGCTGTATCAATAATAGGTCAATGGGAGTCTGCCCAGCTACAACGCAGAGAGACTCCCATGATGCTGTACGGTACGCGCCTGTTAGGGACAAAAGGACCTTGCGCTGTACAGCCCTATGTGTTCTAGTGTCTCTTTGTGTACACAGGTCCGTCCACCCCGCAGCCGCATACGCGACGATCGGGGCGAACTCTCCCCGATAAATTATACTCAATGTTCTGCTCTTAAGTCCCCATTGGGATTTTGCCAATTTCTCTAGTCTATCAAATATTACACCTACCTTATCGCTCAGGTACTTACAATGCGTAGTCACTCTCATGCCTTTATCGAAGTGAACACCAAGGTACTTGACTGAATCTTTAAATTTGATCTTCGATCCACCTATTTTTATGGTGGGGGATTTACTCTTAAAGTTTGCCTTGGCCTTCTTCCCTTTAGGTTTCCTGTCCGAGCGCCTTCCTCCCCTATTGGCCCTTCGTATTTCATTGCTTTTGAGCAGAATTGCCTCCGTCTTTTGCTCAGAAATCTGAAGTTTGCACTTTACACCATTCCACTATTTGATTTGTCAGAGTCTGGCTTTCCGTTTCTATTTTCTTTCGAGAGTCACCGCTTACCAATATAATCAAGTCGTCTGCATATGCGATGAAGCGACCCTCGGCTGTTTCCTCTAACGATTTGAGTAAATCATCGAACATTATATTCCAACAGGTTGGTCCTAGGACCGACCCCTGCGGGCATCCCCTTGCTGCCTGTTTAGAAACCTCATTATCGCTTATCGAAAGACACACTTTCCTATTCTGGAAATAGTTCCTAAGAACTTCAAAGGTGTTCTTAGGACATTCTCGATCCTTTAGACCCTTTAGGACTAAGGGCCACCAGACGTTATCGAGATATCAAATAGTAGAGCCACCACATATTTCTCTTTAGAAATGGAGGCTATACGCCTCAGCTCAACAATTGCATCTTCCGTCGACTTGCCGGGCATGAAGCCAAACTGTCTACCCGAGATCTTTCCTGGTTCTAACACCGTGTCTGTTAGTCGCATTTTGAGAAGTTTCTCAAAGAGTTTTCCCATTACGGGGAGGAGGCAGATTGGCCTATATGATTTAGGATCTTTTGCATCCTTATCCTCACTCTTTAAGAGGATTCGTAGTGTTCCTATTTTCCATGTTTTAGGGAAGATACCCCATTGAAGGCATTTATTAAATAATTTTAGGAACTGTTCAGGTATCTCAGCTATCGCCTTTTTGAGTACTATTACTCCAATCAGGTCAACGCCCGGGGCTTTATCATTTTCAAAAGTTTTTATTGCCAATTCCATTTCCCCCTTTGTAAAGGGGCGCTCACAATCCGTTTCTGGCGCTATTTGTGCGCTCAATCGTATGTTCTGTTGTATTAACGAATCTTCCTCAATTGGGTAGTTAGGTACGTGTACTTCAAGCAATTTTTTTGCTGTTTCAGTTATTGTTTTTGTGAAATTATACCTTTTCTATTTTTAGTTTTTCGGCTTGTTGTTTGTATACAAAGCCCCATGGTTCTTTGTTACCATAACTTGTTACGAAATCTTTCCAGCTTTCGTATTTTGCCTGTCTTATTGTTCTGCTATATTGGCGTTGTGATGTATGATATTCCTTTATCATAATTCCCAGTTCTTTATTTTGTGATCCTTTTTGTCTTTTTATTTTTTGGATCTTTTTCCTCTTCTTTACTTCCTTTTTCAATTTGTTCAGGCTATTAGTCCACCACGGGTTTGACCTTCTAAATGTTCGTTTTCTTGGCATTGATACCTCGCATGCCTCTATTACCGTTTCCTGCAAAACTTCAGCTAATCTTTCCACGTCTTCCGCGGATTCCGGGCTGAGGACCTCCAGCCTGGACTTTGATAAGTCCATTAGGCTCTCACCGAATCGCTCCCAATCTGCCCGTCCTACGTCGAACCTATTGTTCGCGGTCCTGCGTTCATATGCCACCTTTGGCACTCTCAGCCCAATCTCCACAGAATTGTGATCACTAGTAGTCCAATCTCGCCTAATTATCCACTTGCCGACGAACTGGCTCATTCGAGGGGACACCAGGGTTACATCTATGAAAGATGATCCCCTCCTCAATTCGTAAGTTGGCCCTTGTTGGACTTGATTTATAACTTCTAAACCAAATGCACGGATAAGGTCCTCGAACTTCCT
>NW_017275000.1:127644-131386 GCF_001594065.2 Cyphomyrmex costatus | reverse complement strand
AGCCGTTCCGAAATCCTGTCTTCAAATTTTATTTTAGTATAGGTCGGGACGACATAACAGTAATATTTCTATTGTAAATATGTTAACATTTTAATATTATTTTAAATATAATTTACTTTTGACTCTTACTTCGCCCTTTTAATTTTTGTTGAATAATGCCATTAATTTTATCTTGGCGTACTTTCGCCATATCCTCTTCATTTAAAAATAAAGTTAATACTTCATTTTTATCCTCTAATAAGACCGGGAAATCATGCAATTGCTGTAATCGTAAATCGCAAATATTCGTCCTTTCACTGTTGTATTGTCCGGTACTCGTTGCTCGTTCCGAATTACAAATCATGCGCATAGACCGCATGAACGCATCAGACGCATCAACTGCCTCAGGTCGAAAGAGAAGCAGTCAATGCGCTGAGTGGAGTGCTAAGAATTCAATACGGTTAGTATAATCTGGGGAATTCAAGTCCTCTCGAAGCGCTTTCGAAGCGCGCAATAGTTAATTCGGAACGACTTTCTATGCAGTCTACGCGCTTCATGCGTAACTCGGAACGCACCCCCAAACAGAAAGAAAAAGAAGTTTACAAGTCTTGAGTGAGGCGGACGATTCGCAGTCGGGACAATCAGATTAAAGTTTAATTATAATTAGTGAGGTTAGATTTAGAGATGAACGTTACTAAAAAACAAAAAAGAATTTTATTAAATTATATGCGTACGAATAAAGATTTTGCACGAGGCCGCCTGCGATATAATAGCGGCAATAAAAAAGTATTAGTAAGTACTACACATTATCTGTCAATATATGTTAAAATATAAGATTTTATCAGCAATATGGTAGTATTTTAGTTTTAGTAGATAAATGTATAATAATAAGTACATTATAATAATACGCAAATTAATTTTGTTTACACAGGTATGATATGTGGATTTCTATCACCACATCTTTAAATTCTACGGGAAGCGGACCTCAAAAACAAGCTAAAGAATGGCAAAAGGTATGAGAAATTATAGGAAAAACCAAGGATCTCTAGGAGTCAAGCGCAGAAGACGTTGCGCAAATAACAACACTAATAAAGTATAATAACAATTATTTATTTCTCGACAAAATTGCGACGTCTTCTGCGCTTGACTCCTAGTGCCCCTTGGTTTTTCCTATTGTTATTTGATTTGTGAGGAGTCTTTGTTAGTTTGATTGTTATAAGAAATTGTAATATGTTATTAAAGCCGCGTTATATGAGTTACATTGCCATATTAAAAATTTATAATATATATAACATGAATTATAGATTTTTAGTACTAGCAGTGTATATCGGAACATGACCTTATAGGTGATAAGAGTAATTATAATATTTAGGGACCTATTCTGTAACTTTTAACGACTCTAACGATATCGTAAAATTATCATTGCGCAGTTATTTTGCGATATACAAAACCTGCACAATGATAATGTAACGATATCATTGTAGTTGTTAAAAGTTACAGAATAGGTCCCTTAATTAGGATATGATTAAGAAATGATATATTTCACTTAAATGTAGACATGGAGAGATTGGAAATCAAATGTTTTAAAAAAGTGTGCTCAAAATAAAAGTTATGCGAGCGGTACAGGCGGAGGACCACCGAAAGTACTTCAATTAACAGAACTGGAAGAAAAATTATTAGAGATTATAGGTTCTGAAGCTACTGGTTTGGATAATATACCTGAAGGAGGAAATTTTAATAGAACTACAGGATTTGTAAATGATACAATCCCAAAAAGAAAACCCTTTCATACGTCTGAAGGATCATATGAAACCATTGGGCAAGAAATATTAAAAGAACGACACTCGCCTAATTCTATGCAAATAAAAAGAGTAAATATGTATAGAGAAAGAGATTGTTGCCACAATTGAAACAAACGAAACTATACTTAAATGTGCTATTACCTAAAAGCCAAGCATCTTTTCGCCCTGCAGCATACATCTCTTGCAAATGATTAGATACACGAGAAGCTCTCCAAATTCTGGCATCGTGTGTTCTTCCACCGTATGCAGCGTTTACAATAAAAATTGTACCCTCGTAATCTGACACCTATAGATTTACAAATACATTAAATTCCCTTATAAAATTTATCATGCACTATAAATTAATGTAACATCATTATGTAATTAACATTATAAATCAAGATAATGTTATACGAACTATAAGAACGTTTAACGAATGATATAATTTTCGGTTAATGTAGAGGTGTTCCCTCTCTGCATTTGGTGGAACAATCGCTATGTGAGTCCCATCGATTGCTCCTATAACACCAGGAAATTGGGTACGTGTCCAAAACCTGTAACATTAAGATACAATATATTTACTGTGACTAAAGAATAATAATTAAATCTTATATTATAGTTATAATTCATTGTTCTTTTATTTTAAATTAATTTATAAAATCATAGAAAGTGTAAAGCCTAATCGAGTCTTGAAAACTGGATGTTAATGTTTATTTTATTATGTGAATTTATATACTGCGTATGTAGTTCCCCCTCGCGACGCTGATAGATTTTCAGCCTTGACGCATACATATTCACTACCACAGTAATATCACTTAGTTAAATTGAGAATCAATTTAACCAATTTTTTGATGCCTATAGCATCATATTAGATCTTAATAATATGTTGAAAGACATATATTATAAACATGGAAATGGCATTGTAAGAGTCAAACGAAAAGTAAATTAACAAACAATTAATACATATATTCTAAAATGAACTTATAAAATTTACATAAATGTAACGATTAAAAAACAGATGTTAATTACATTACTAGTTTCGACCACCAAATCTGGTCCTCTTCAGATGAAACACTTTACGTTGAAATGTACATAATTATGGAAAAACATCAATACATAAGAAAATCTTGTGCGTAGTTAAATATATAACTGAAAAAACAATAGAATGAACATATATTAATTAAAAGATTATAATCTTAAATTCTAAGAATGAAAATTAACGATGCGCAAAACATACCAAAAAATTGACATGTATTAAAGACATATATTAAAATTTAATATTAAAGTAATAATTTAAACTTAGAGAAGCTGAGATTGTGAAAGAATATCACGAGTTGGCGTTTCGTCCCGGCTTCCACTAATGGACTCATCAGTAAGGTAATGTAGTGGGAGCCTACCTTAGACGCCTGGGAAGATGTTAGAAAGAAGTTCCATATAAACAATCACTCATGTAATTAAGCACTTGCGAGAAATGGCATGAGTAACTATAGACCTCTGTTGGCTAGTTGACGAAGTGATATTCTTCACATTGTTCTTAATATTATTAAAGCGCATTTTTCAGGCCGCGAGATATAAATATGAAAGATAATCGTGATTGACTCGTATGATTTTTGAAATCATAGAAAGTGTAAAGCCTAATCGAGTCTTGAAAACTGGATGTTAATGTTTATTTGGATATACTTCCGAAAGCAACACAACTCAGATTTTTTTGAAACTTGGTATACTTACGTAATTCGATGCGCTGATTACGAAAATCATAGTGAAAATTGGCGACTAGGTCATCTTATGGTGAAAAACATAAAAACCCATAAAAACTGCCTTTTTTTCCATTTATCTCAATAAATATTAAAATTATCATAAAATATTTTTTACAAAAGTTGTAGATCTCATAAAAATACAACTTTTATGTACTATACATTTTTTTAAAAAATTTATTATTTTTAGAGAAAAATAGAAAATAATCATCCAATCAACCAAAATAG
>NW_017275000.1:122785-126912 GCF_001594065.2 Cyphomyrmex costatus | reverse complement strand
GTGCGATTACTCAAAATCCGTCTAGCGGTCTCGCCATTTTGGATGTCCCGTTCGTTCATCCTGACGCGCGTGTTAGCGGCGTGACGACGTCGTGGACGCAAGCAGTTAGGTTAGCCGGTGTTCGGGCGATTCTCGCCATTTTCGCGGGTTATGCATTTTTTAATTGAAGACATAAGGTTTATTCGCGTCGCATGCTCTAACATGCTCCAATATGCTCCTAACATAGCTCTTACTCTCTCCAACGTGCTCGTTGAAGTGAGCAAGAGCTATGGTAGGAGCATATTGGAGCATGTTGGAGGTTGGAGCGTGCGATGCGAACAAACCTTAAAACTGAAATAGCCGTGCAAACGGTACGTGTGCGTGTACTGAAGTGCGAACCGTGCCGTTGTGCTCGTCGTGAGCATCGTCGCAATCGTCAAGAGCATCACTCGCAATCGTCAAGCATCGTCGCAATCGTCGCGGACGACGAAGTGAGTGATGCTTCTTGCTTTTATTTAATAAATTAAAAAGATGAAAAATATATTTTGAATAATCTTTATTCAATATATAATATATAATATTTATAAAAAAAATATTATATATTATATATTGAATGAAGTTTATTCAAAATATATTTCATCTTTTTAATTTATTATATTATTCTGTATATTATTGCAAATCTGGATGCTCCTTTATACGTCCATTAAAAACGGTTATTGGATATCCATCGGACGTCCACCGGACATGTCAGGGACATTTTTAGTATGTCCACCAACGTCGCAAACTGATGTCCTATGGACGTCCACTGAATGTCCGAAGAATGTAAAACGGATGTCCCAGGATATCCTCAATATCCATAAAGGATGTACTATGGATATCCATCGGATATCCGTGTGCTGTCTGGGCTGGAAAGCAAGAGATATCGTTGCTGCTGCTGATCCATCACTTGGCTTAGAGAACATCTTCATTAGGCTTGGAGGATTCCATCTCTTAATGTCATTTATGGGCTCCATTGGGTATGTTATGCAAGGCAGCGGCCTTGAACAAATCTTTTACAACATTTACGCAGAAAACTGCGTACAGAAGATCATGTGCGGTCATGCGTACTCTAGAGCTGTTCGTGCGCACATTTTAACGCAGTTAGCATTGACGAAGATCATCATGGAAAACATAAATTTCACTGACGAGGTACGTAATGAGATGGACTACTTTATTGACATTTTCAATCGTGCCACCGTACTCACCGCGGATGAAAATAGTGCAGTGAAAAGTGTCGCGAAAAAGTTTAAAGATGCGTTGATTTTACTCGAAAACAATGGTCCCACTGCCAAACTGTGGGTGCAGTACTGTCGCATGGTCACCCTGTTGAAACAGTTCATTGAAGCGGAAAGAAGTGGTAACTGGGCGCTGCATCTTAAAACTATTCAAAAAATGCTCCCTTTTTTTCATGCCAGCGGACATTACCTCTACGCGAAATCAGCCCACCTGTATCTTCAGGATATGTTAACCTTACGCGATAAAATGCCTGCTGATGAATATCAAAGGTTTACTGAAGGATGTTTCACGATTCGTCGCAGCGACAAATTCTGGTCAGGAATTATGACGGACCAGACGATCGAGCAAACACTCATGAGACCCTTCAAGACAATTGGAGGACTTACTATACGTCAAATCAGCGACAGTTCATCAGCGTCATGGGTTTTGGGGATGGTTCACCTGCAAAACATTTGCGAAGCAATTGAAAATTTCGCCGGAGTGTCTTGTGCAACAACCGAGCAACACGTCGATATGCGGCCAACTCGGATAAAACGCGACAACGAAGATGTAAAAAAATTAGACATGTGGTTTGTTGAACACAATCCGTTCCCTGTCACAGATAAACTGCTTTCTATAGGCACAGGCGTTGTCAGAACAAGCGAGATTAATTGCCACGAAGCAGAAAAAATCGGCAGAGAAATGATGTCTAAAATATTGGATTGCAATTTTGGTTCCATTTCATCTAAAAAAAAGGGAAAAGTACAACCGCTAGCTGTCGTCCATTGCAGTGTTAAAATTGATTCAACAAAGATCCCGATCAATCCGTTACTGCTGTTTCAACGGATGTGTGTCTTGAAGCAAACTGACGTTGACATGAAGAAATACCTGCAATTCGAGCTTGCTCCTTTCCCGTTATCTTTGTTTACTGCCGAAGGGATGCGTAAAGGCACGAAATCTACGTTGTACAGTGCTTTCGAACCTTTAACAACACCTGTGCAACCTACCGAGAAAACACTGCACATTATCGACGGGGGATATTTGTTACATAAAGTCGTGTGGGGCAGACTCCAAACTATTGATCTCATTTGCAAAAAGTATTTGACATATATACAACAGAACTTCCCCAATGACATTACAGTAGTTGTTGATGGATATCCAGAAGATGTCAACATCATTGGTACTAAAACGGCTGAGAGGCTGAGACGTTCAAGGATGTTTCAAACGATTGAAATTGCATTCACACAACACACGATTCTACAAACAAGTCAGGAAAAATTCCTAGCCAACAATCGAAACAAAGAACGACTGATCAAAATGTTGACGTCTTACTTGATAGAAGCTGGAATCGCCGTTGAACAAGCATTCGAAGACGCCGATACGCTTATCGTTGAAACCGCAATCCAACGTGCGGACGTATATGATTGCGTAGAAATTGTTGGTGAAGACATCGATTTGCTTGTATTATTAACCGGACTCGCCCACGACAAAAACAACATATTTTTCCATAAGCCAGCAAAAGGAAAAACGCCCGCTTCTCGCTTTTCTTCTGCCTCTTTTAGAAATGAGTCGATTAGTGAACACATTTTTTTCTTGCACGCTATAAGTAGTTGCGACACGACTTCAGCCTTCTTCATCATCGGAAAAAAGAAGTTTCTGTCGATATTACAGAAGAATCCTGAACTTCGTTCATGCGTCAACCTATTTAAAGCCAAAGACATCGACCCAGAAGTTCTTGTGTCAGCAGGTGAACGTTTTTTGATTGCTCTTTACGGCGGTGATAAAAATGAGACATCCTTGAATTCGCTGCGATTTAAGCATTATGCAAAATCTGCATTGAAGAGCCGATTTAATGTATCTACGCTTCCACCAACAACGAGCGCTGCTCATCAGCACATCTTCAGAGCGTATCTGCAAATCCAAACTTGGTTGGGAAACTATAAAGACCCGCAAGAATGGGGCTGGAAAAGAAGCAACAACGTATTGGAACCGGTTTGTACCAAGTCGGAGCCCGCACCACCTGAGCTGTTGAAGATCGTCGCATGTAAGTGCAAAGAAAGATGCGGTGCAGCTTGTGGCTGCAGAAAAGCTGGCCTTAAATGTTCGCCTATATGCAAAAATTGAGATGGAGAATCGTGCGACAATATTGACAGCATCGGCGAAGACGTCATGGATGATAATGATGATGATGACGTTGACTTTAATTCCAGCAAAAACCTACAATTCACTTCCGACGACAAGGAAGTGGACAACGACGGCGACGATGACAACGTTGACCTGAATGCATCCACTTCATCAAATGCATCTGTACCACCAACGAAGCGATCAAGACTCGATTTTTAAAATAAGGACCTCGCACAAAACATATGGGAAATAGATCGCAGTCGATTTGGCTGAAATTTGAATATGATGTAGATAAAATGGTCCTGATCAAATGTTCTCATAGGTTGAAGGACCAATAATGGCTAGTTTCCGAGATATTCGAATCGAAAGAATAGAATAATGGGTAATTAGGTACCCATTAAAGCTCTTAAAGCTGCAGCCGAAATATAAACATTCTCGGTTTCGTTGTGTGTCCGTGGATTGGTATTTTGTGTGACAACCATTTAAGAATCCCGCATAAACACACACACACACGCGCGCGCGCGCGCACGCGTTAATCATCGATATAGGCAATAAATAAAGTACGCAAAAGTCGCTGTCCCCGGAGTGAGTCGTTACCCGCAGTATTTGGTGAGAGAGGGTGAGAGAGATAGTGAGAGAAAGAAGGGGGTGGAAGAGGGAGAGAGAGGGGGAGGGAGAGAGAAAGGGAGAGGGAGAGGGAGAGAGGGAGAGGGAGAGGGAGAGAGAGAGAGAGAGAGAGAGAGAGAGAGAGAGAGAGAGAGGGAGAAAAA
>NW_017275000.1:108152-121398 GCF_001594065.2 Cyphomyrmex costatus | reverse complement strand
AAGGTCAGATGAGATTATTACTCCAAGGTTCTTGACATGGTCAGAATAGGGTATCACATCAGTACCGACTATGATTGGTGGAAGAGGTAGGTCACTAAGGGATGCTAGGTTTTGTGTAGATCCTAGGATAATTGCTTTTGTTTTAGGGGTGTTTAATATTAGCCCATATTCACTGGACCATTGGAGTAACTTAGCAATATCACTATTTATTTGCTGTATGGTATCGTTAATGCGGCTTATAGGAGTCGATAGGTAGAATTGAGTGTCATCAGCGAAGATGATGGTAGTATCTCGACAATGCTGAAGTCTGGAGAATAGAGTATTGATGACAATTATAAAGAGAATAGGTCCTAAGCTTGTTCCTTGTGGAACGCCTGATGTTGTAAATTCGAGCTGACACGGCTGGCCGTCTAGTCCGATTATGGACTGGGACCGTCCTGACAGAAATGAATGCATCCACTTGAGCGCTGAATCCTCAAAGCCTATTTCTCGTAGACAAGTCAAGATTGTAGTATGACTCAAGCTGTCAAAAGCTTTCGAGAAATCGAATAACACCAATATAGTAACGAAGCCCCTATCCACACCCACTCGGATGTCATCAAGAAGATGCAATAGTGCCGTTTGAGTGCTGTGATATTTGCGGAAACCACATTGTTTGGGATGCAGTATGCCATTGTTTTCAAGGAATGCAACAATTTGGCGCGTAGCTAGAGAGTCGATGACTTTAGACAAGTGAGGTGAGTTAGTTATTGGTCGTGTGTCAGATGGATTAGAAGGATCGGGATTTTTCTTGAGTGGAATAATATATGAAGATTTCCAGAGGGATGGAAAAACACCAGTAATAAGGGATTGATTGAAAATAGTTACTAGATACGGAACAATGACTGGAAATAATGGCTTTAAGTACGCAAGGGGAAGTTGATCTGGGCTGCGGCCACGAGTTTTCTTGAGAATGGAATTGAGGCTGTTGAAGACATCGAGGTGACTAATGAGAGAAAAATTGAATGACAATTGACAGTTAAGAATAGTCCGAGATAGGATGGAGTTAAGTGTTGCATGATCACAGAGCGGATGATTTGATGATATGGATGCATAGTGACGGATTAAGATAGATGGGGCGAAGTGATGAAGCGCAGATAATAATTCACTGCCTGCAAGACCACACCTGCGCAAGTATGACCACAATTTATTAGGGTTCGATTGTTGGAGTATTAGATTGCTTATGTGACGGTTTTTAGCTGACTTAATATCTTGCTTAATTGTACGACGCAAATACTTATACTGCTCTAACAACATGGAATTGCGAGTCCGCTTTGCACGTGTAAATACTTTATCACGTTCTTTGATTCTTTTACGCAGGTCAGATGAGATATTGCACTCGATTTTTGTTACAACAGGTTTATTGCACTTAACACAGATCGAGTTGGAAGCTGTGCTTTCAATTTTTGGACACTGAGATTTAGTCTTAGGTTTGGGCATTAGGCGAGCATAGGCGTTGAAGACGCTGGATATTTAGTTGACAGTTGATGCTCAATACATACAAGAGGCGTAGTGTAGATGTCCAAGATAGTGCTGATTGATAGGCTAGAGACGTCACGTGACAGCGTTGACTTGCGCACTGATTATTCTAGCCGAATAATGTCGTTGGCCCGTCAATGTGATATTTGGCAAATTTCAGAAAAAGGCACACGGAGGACATAGACACGCAGATTTTTCGTTTATTTTGCGTCAAACGTGTATGTCCACTGGCTACGCACCTTCCTCCGATAGTATCCCTCGAAAAAAGTTAATAGAGCGTGAGATTTATGATATAGCACCGGAGCAAAAATATTTGTGACCTAATACTCACAGATCGAGAGAGAGAGAGAGAGTGGGAGGGAGGGAGGGAGGGAGGGAGGGAGGATAGCGGCGGGAGGGCGGGTAATAATATTATAATGTTATTATAATATCGCTGGCCAAGCGAGTGTTAGCGAGTGAAAAAACATATACGTTACGGACGTATTCATTCACACTATTAATGAGTATTTATTGATGTTTCTGCGTTTTCACTTGTATTCCCCTTTTCAAATATTACTTCTTTTGATCTTTAACTTCTACATATTCTCTTGTCTATCTCCACTATACATTGCAATGCACATAATTACAATTCGTAAAACTTATTTGTTTTTTTTTATCCCGCCGCTATATCCTCTCTCTCCCTCTCTCTCCCTCCCTCCCTCTCTCTCTCTCCCCCTCTCCCTCTCCCACCCCCCTCTCTCTCTCACTATCTCTCTCACCCTCTCTTACCAAATACTGCGGGTAACGACTCACTCCGGAGACAGCGACTTTTGCGTACTTTATTTATTGCCTATATCGATGATTAACGCGTGCGCGCGCGCGCGCGCGTGTGTGTGTGTGTGTTTATGCGGGATTCTTAAATGGTTGTCACACAAAATACCAATCCACGGACACACAACGAAACCGAGAATGTTTATATTTCGGCTGCAGCTTTAAGACTAATTACCCATTATTCTATTCTTTCGATTCGAATATCTCGGAAACTAGCCATTATTGGTCCTTCAACCTATGAGAACATTTGATCAGGACCATTTTATCTACATCATATTCAAATTTCAGCCAAATCGACTGGGATCTATTTCCCATATGTTTTGTGCGAGGTCCTTTTCATTTTTATATTTTCATACCTTTTTTCATAAATATTTTTACTGTAATACATATTTTCTTTTTAATAATCACATGTGTTTCTCGAGCGTTTCATTCGACAGAACCCATCCTTTTCAGACACATTTTGAACATTACATTATGAAATGTTATTAAGAATAATAATAATAATATTAAAGAAAAATAATATATCAATCGGAAATATAAGAAAAGGAAAATATAAGATATAATATATAAACGGAATATAAAGAAAAAGACAAATATACAATAAAAATGTAAATAAATAAATATAAATATAATGAATATATAAAGGAATATAAAGGGAAATATATCGGAAAAGAAAAATATAAGAAACGAAATACGTACGGAATTCCGCGCGCTCGATTTTACGCGACACGTGCCGTCCCGCCGCCGTCGTCGAGCCTCCGGCGCTCGACTTCCGGAGGCTCCCCTGAGGCAAAAAATCATTTTTTTTCGCCTTTTGTTGCATTTAACTCGTTCCGGTTAATAGATAGCAAAATGCCGTCACTGACACTTTTGTAGGGCTTGAAAATACCTACAAAAAGAGAGGTCGTACGTTCAATTACGACCAAAATTGACCGAGTTACAGCGAAAAAACGCAAAATTACCTTCCCCCACCTAATTTAGCTTAAGGTCTATGTATACGACAACTCAGAAATAAGCTCTCCTTGACACCCCCAACAAGCCTAAAAAAAATCTCGCGTCTTCGTTCACTTTCCCACTCAAATGTATAAGATGACTGGCCTAAGTGATGCTCTTGACGATTGCGACGATGCTCACGACGAGCACAACGGCACGGTTCGCACTTCAGTACACGTACCGTTTGCACGGCTATTTCAGTTTTAAGGTTTGTTCGCATCGCACGCTCCAACCTCCAACATGCTCCAATATGCTCCTACCATAGCTCTTGCTCACTTCAACGAGCGCGTTGGAGAGAGTAAGAGCTATGTTAGGAGCATATTGGAGCATGTTAGAGCATGCGACGCGAACAAACCTTATGTCTTCAATTAAAAAATGCATAACCCGCGAAAATGGCGAGAATCGCCCGAACACCGACTAACCTAACTGCTTGCGTCCACGACGTCGTCACGCCGCTAACACGCGCGTCAGGATGAACGAACGGGACATCCATAAAATGGCGAGACCGCTAGGCGGATTTTGAGTAATCGCACGGCACAGTCAAAGTCGGCACAACACTTTTCAAAAATATAACGCGGAAACAAGCACGTACCCGATAAAAACGTGTCCATCCAACACGACGGATGATGCAACAAGATTCACGGCTATTTCAAAATAGTAAGAAACAAAAGAGAAACCGGAAGCAGAATTACATATTTAGATGGCATTGGCATAGATCGAGGGAGCTATATGCGCCAAAATCCGCATTGCGAACAACATATGGATATACAAAGGACCCCGCACACTCCTTATGGGAAATGGAGTTCCGTGGATTTGGCTATAACTTTGCCAATTTATTATTTAAGTCATACTGATGAAAAGTTATCATGGCCACAACTTAATCCTATGAGCCATTTTCAATGTATAGTCGCTCAAATGTCTGTAATAGTACGATTTTCTATATACTCGTACATCCTAGGTAGCAAGATGATGTCAAATGACGTCTTAATAACATCTTTAGCATTAATAACATGTCATTAAGATGTCACTTTACGTCACCCTGTTACCTGGGATGTCATTTTTCATATTCTTAGCGTTTTTCAGGATTAACGTAGACTTGTTCAAATAGGATCAACGCGTTATTTCCTCCGCTACGATTGCGTATTGCTCGCGTCTTGTTAAAACTACAATTGCCGAATTATTCTATTAATCTCGTATATTAGTCAGTTCGTATATTTTCATTGTCATGTGCTTATAATATTTGTATAATCTCTGTATAATATCTGTATAATATCTGTATAATAAGAGTTAATAGAACACATTCTTAAGAGAACGGAATGGCAACTCAAACGATGTTGTCGAGTGCGTGTAACGGAATGCTTTTGTACAGAAAATTTCGAAGAAAAGTCAATCGCTCAGATATACCAACGTCCTTGATTATCTGCGATAAATCGGGGACGAGGAATGTGCGCTGTGACGGCGGATCGCACCATAACAAAACATTGCTGGACTGACGAACAAAGCTGATTCAGAACATTCAAAGTAGCGATCACCGCCGATATAACAAAAATGTATCGGCAGGTGTTGGTCGATTCAAATCAAACAGCATTGCAACGCATTCTCTGGCGAGAATCGCCGGACGTACCTATTAAAACCTTTGAGTTACTCACTGTTACATATGGTCTAGCCTCAGCAGCATACTTGGCCATCAGAACTCTTAGGAAGTTAGCAGAAGATAATGAAAATCATCATCCAAAAGCTTCACAGATAGCATTACGGGATTTTTACGTAGATGATCTCGTTACAGGAGCTGACTCACCAGAGGAAGCCCTGCTCATTAAGAAAGAGATCACTTTGCTACTTCAAAAGGGAGGATTCGAAATCAGGAAGTGGGCATCAAATATTCAAGCCCTTCAGGATCAGAATTTTTCCGTCAACCCAAAAGAATTTGGTTTATCTCCTGATAAAACCACTGAGAAAAGAACACTAGGCATCACATGGGATTGCCACACCGATGAATTTAAATGTTCATCCATTAATCACTTACCTCATCTTGACGTTCCTACCAAGCGACGCGTATTGTCGCGAATAGCTCTCATTTATGATCCATTGGGTCTGGTGGGTCCGGTCACGTTACTTGCCAAGATCATCATGCAAGAACTCTGGCGATTAAAGCTTGAATGGGACGAAGCAATTCCTCTAGACTTATATACCAAGTGGAAGCGTTTTGAAGCCGAGTTGCATGAATTAGATAAGCTACGCATACCTCGGCTTGTCACTGCTACAGAACAACATAGTCGGCTAGAGCTGCACGGGTTTGCCGATGCCAGCGAAAATGCTTATGGGGCATGCATCTATTTGTGCTCCACTTCAATTAACGATGAGCGCTGCACCCGCTTACTCTGCTCTAAATCCAGAGTGGCGCCATTAAAAAGTTTATCACTTCCTCGCCTCGAGTTATGTGGAGCAGTACTACTAGCCCAACTCATCAACAAGGTATCAAAATGCCATACCTGTCAAATTTCCTCCATTTATCTATGGACGGATTCTACAATTGTGCTGTCGTGGCTACAATCATGCAGTTGTTCGTGGTCAACCTTCGTAGCACACTGGGTTGGTGAAATACAAGAATTAACATCAATTCATCAGTGGAATCACATACGAAGCGAAGACAATCCAGCTGATGTATTGTCGCTGGGAGTCATGCCGGGATCACTATCCCAAATGAAGATATGGTGGTCAGGGCCTTCCTGGTTGGAACTTGACAAGGAAAGCTGGCCTCAAGGAGCTCCTCCAGGAAATGAAACTGACCTTCCCGAACGAAAGGCTAAAACCATCACAGTAGCGGCAGCTGTCACGTCAGAACCTGACATATTCTATCTATATTCCAATTTCACTAAACTCATTCGAGTAGTGACATGTTTCGCTTCACAGAAGGAGCACGCAGGTCGAAGATTGCACCCGACCAATGCCAAGAGGTCGCATATCCACAAAATAAACCTATTAAAGTTATAACGTTCGACGAACAACAACGAGTCATTTACTGACAGAGGTCTGTCCCGACAGTACAATCGTAGAAGTAGTGCGCCCCTCAGCAGGGGGGGAAGGAGAGATGGACAGAGGTCTGCCCCGACAGTACAATCGTAGAAGTAGTGCGCCCCTCAGCAGGGGGGGAAGGAGAGATGGACAGAGTTCTGCCCCGACAGTACAATCGTAGAAGTCGTGTGCTCCTGTGCAAAGAGGGGGGGGTTTTAGTAAAGATAATCCAATTGAAACATTTTTCAAGAGAAATGCAGGCACTTGACAACCATAAGGCCATTCCCACAAACAGTTCTATTTTAAAATTAAATCCATTCCTCGACAGTTCCGGCTTTCTACGCGTAGGGGGTCGGTTGAAGGAATCTTCCCTGCCCTATACATCCAAGCATCCACTGTTGTTACCAAGGAATCATCCATTTTCCTATTTAATTGTGGTTCACGAACACGAGAAGCATTTTCATGCTGGACACAAGCCACTTTAGCCGCAGTTCGTCAATGCTACTGGCTCATTTCTGCACGTAAGATAATTCGTCAAATTCTCAGAAAATGTATCACTTGCTACAAGAGTTCGCCAAAACCTGCTCAAGCCATCATGGGAGATTTACCTGAAGCGCTCAAATTACGTAAGTATACCAAGTTTCAAAAAAATCGGAATTGTGTTGCTTTCGGAAGTGCACCCAAATATAACCTCAAAAGTATTAAAAATTTCATTTACCTATAAAGACAGCGGAATTCATTTTCCGGTATACTGAAAGGATCTGAGGCTTCAATGCGGAGTGGACTATGCAGGGCCCCTTTACTACAAGGAAGGAGCCAGGAAAACCACTAAGCTTGTGAAATGCTATATTGCAATTTTTGTGTGTTTAGCCACCAAGGCAGTTCATATTAAATTGGCATCCAATTTGTCGTCTGAAGCATTTTTTAATGTTTTCAAGCGTTTTGTAGCAAGAAGAGGCTGTCCATCGGACATCTTTTCTGACTGAGCCCGCTCACACGAATAATTTCGTATTCTCACGAGGTGAAATTAACCGTAATTGGGTGAGTTCCTCACTTTCGTCATTTTCACCCAATCCGAAAACCGTAATAGGCCCCCTGGGTATCGATCATGAAACTTTTTCATTTTTCACTTTTCACTTTACGAATTTCACGTGATAGTGTTTACGTGAAAAATGAAAAAGATTTATTATATTCTGCATGGTATACGATTCGTAATGTACTAATTAATGCGTAGTTTAATTTGAAAAGATATATTGCTTAACGTTGATTTAGTTATGTATGACATAAATATATTTCTCTATCGTAAATTTTTGCAATGTGAAACTTTTCACGTGAGTTTTCAGTGAATGGTTATATGTCCTCTTTTCATGAGTAAATGATATCCTTGCATGTAAATTTTTCACTATCGGACGACTTAGTTAAAAGTGAAAAATGTTACGCATGCGTATTATACAGTTAAGACAATAATAACATACGTGTCTAGCACGGAGTAATAAGAAGAAGATCAAGCTCAAGCAGTCGGCCATGAAAAAGATGGGCTCGAAACACGGTGTCGGAAAAACGCTGTATAGAAGAACTGATCCGAACGCGCCTGTCGGAAAATACATCGAAACACATCGAAATGTAGTAGGTTAGAGAAAGTGAAATATATGTCACGTGACAGTCAATACTTCCAACTTTTCCCACGATGGCGCTAAAATCACATCTTCTTGATTTTTCATGGGGTTTTCCGAAACCGTGTTTCGAGCCCATATTTATTCTCGAGCTTGATCTCCTTCTTATTACTCCGTGGTGTCTAGTTTGAATCCGCTATGAAACGCACCCGGTCTCAATAAAAGCTTTATTTATTAAATAAAGTACGTTTTTATTGTTATACAAATATGAAATTTTATGTACCAATAAATATGCAATTTTTATATCAATTTTATAGAAATAATTTTTTCTATTTTATTTATAGATAAAGCAACATAAACTGATAATGGATTAATTAATTTATTTTAACTTAACCTAACAGTTAGTAAATAACAATGTATGTTATTTTCAATTGTACAATTTTTCTAATTATGTTAACTTTTATATAATTATATAATTATTAACATATAATGACATCAATCTTCTAGAATGAACGTTACGTTATAAAACGATAAAAGTTTCGATTCCTTCTTGCTTCGACATTTTACACAGATATGCATAAATTTCTAAAACTTTCAGTGTTAGGCAAGTTGTCGACAAGCCAGTCAGACAAAAAAGGTAATTATACAGAATCACTCAAGCAGCTTAAAAATCGATCAAATTAGGCTTATTCGACGCGTTTTTGCATGAAACGAAAGAATCTGGAAGAAAAAAGTGTCGCTCTGCCCTACGAACCGAGATATTTAGCGTTAAAGTTCGAGATTTTAGAGGTTAAGATATCTGTCACTGCTTTAAAAATAACAAATTACTGCTTTAGAAACACAAAAACACTGCTTTAAAAATACAAATTCACTGCTTTAAAAAACAATACAGATCAAAATAAACTGATAAACATAGTTATTGAAATATTAATCCAATGATCTTGTAACGATGCCCCCTAAAATAGCATCGTCACTAGACAAGGGCCATGCCACATAGGCCTATATGTCGGAAATTCGCAGGTACAGCAGCCGCCGTTATAACCGCCGGTCTCGTCGGGAGATTTCGGCCGTGTCGGGAATTCGCAGGTACAGCAGCCGCCGTTATAACCGCCGGTCTCGTCGGGAGATTTCGGCCACTATCGGGGACCGCCGATCGGAAAACTTCTCCCGCGAGAAGCCGATCGACGGAGAATGGCGAGGGTGGCCGGAACTTTGCGAGCGGGACTGGCGGCCCGAGTATAAGATACCGTCCTGAAGCCGGCTCGCGCGCTTATTCCGACAGCACCTCGATCCAGTCACAAGCTCCTAGATTTCGCTCCGCTGCTCCGAATCCGATTACCAGACGCAAACGTTTCCGACGAACCACGCAGTAGGGTGTACTCTGCCTCCGCCGGGCGTTCCCGGCCGCCGGAAGAACCGTTTTAAGTCTGCACCGATAGCACCCGATTCCGCCGCCAACTGCACAGCAACGTTGGTTCCGACGAACCACGCGGTAGGGTGTACCCTGCCTCCGTCGGGCGTTCCCGGCCGCCGGACCACGTTGCCTGTGACAGTCCCCGACACACGAGTCATCGCTATCCGCCCGTCTTTTCTTTTTTTTTTCCTTTTCCTATTCTTTTTCCTTACATTTCCGCTACACCTGAATCTCGATAATCGGCTCACGAAACGGGGTAGGGCGCTCTCTGCCTCCGTCGGGCGTTCTCGACCGCCGATTATCGAACCTCTTCTTCTTCGGTACGACCGAAAATAATACGGTACGCGTAAGCCGCGAAAGTCAGGGAAACAATTAAAGTGCTGGCGTGTATCCGCGTCCATCGCGAACACCAGTCGCCGCCCTTCCCGGCGCGCGCGCCGCGATTGTCGCGAATCCGCGATAATCAGAAAAACTGCGGACGTTAGCAGGACCGCCTTGCTGGACACGCGAACTGCCAAATTGGATACGTCCCGGTAGCTGCGAACCTCTCGCGCCGTATAGTGTAAATACCCCGCGTTCGTACGTTTTATTCGCCGCAAAGTACCTGTGCATGTTTATATTTCTGCAAAGCGCGTTTCCGTGCGAAAAGCATAGGTATATTAACATACCTCTCTACGTTTCTCTGTACATATTATTGTCGTTATTTTATCTTTATTCCGTGCATCATAAGTCTCCGTTTTATTGTATATATTATTTCCGTTACTTCATCTTTATTCTGTGCATCATAATAATTCATATTCTCATCTTGTTTTATTTTTTGTATCAGTTCATTTTTTTCTTTTCTTTTGTTATCAATAAATCATATTCGTTACTGTCCACCGATGCGTACATTATTTTAGTTGCTATTACCGAAATACCGATCCGAAGCGAACTCTCCTCCTGCCGGACGATCCACATAAACGACGAGCTAGTCCGAGTACAAAATTAGGCTGTTACAACTTTTTAACGGGTTAGGTCCGACGGTTAAAACTTCCTCAAGGTCACTCAGGGTCATGACCTTGACAGCATATGTCAAGGTCAAGGTCATTGGGGGAGGCTCCCCTAATCTACATTTTTACCCAAGATTGTTTTCAGTATCTGGCCATTCTCTCTCTTGGAGGATTACACACCAAATTTCAATGATGTAGATTTATATTATTGTGTGTTTGTCGTTCATTTGAATCGATCAAATACCGTAATTTGCGGAAAATGAATCTGAAAGAATTTCATGTATTGTGACTGCAAGGTTATTCGATTTACGTTATGAAATCCAAATTTGCAGACTAGAGAGGCTGCAAAAGGACTTCGCAGTGCAAATCGAACAATTTTGCGATTACACTACACGGAATTTTTTCAGATACAGATTTTATTTTATTTAATAAAAAATATAAAATTTAGTAATTTTATTAAAATCATTATAACTATTTTAATTTTAATTTTACAGTTTACAAGAGTAAAAGATACATTTAATAAAATATGTATCTAAAGTGTATAAATTTTGACCGTAAATATCACATAACATAATATTTAAAAAATTATAATAATCGTTTGGAATAAGAGTATTTTAAGGAAATTGTGAGCAAATAAGTTTAAAATTGTAAACTTTTTTATATTTTTCCCTGACTTTTCCACATTTTCCGTAAATAATTAAAATTTATCTGATTTTTTCTGATTTTTGCAGGTCTCTATGGCAATCATGTATTATTGATCTAAAAAAAAATCTTCGTACAAAAAAATGTAGTCAATTTCGTATTACTTTTATAATTATTGCTACGATTTTTTTCTTGTTCGTTATATACATTCCAAAAATATTTACCGATTCTTCTGGATCATCTTCATTTCGTTGAAGATCATCATCATTGGCTCCATTATCTTCATTAAAACTGTTATTTTCTGCAAGTTCATTAAAATGTTCGGGTATTGCACAGTTGTGCGAAAATCACTGAGATGGAGTAAGGAGAGCAAAATAAAGAAAAGGAATAAATTGATTAAACTGCGTTTATTGATAATCGACAGTGAAAGTTCCGTATGACGATACGTAGGCCAGCGTCAGGCCAAAATCACAATCGAATGCAACAGTGAATTTTTAACAGAAGAGTCTAAGAGACGACTGCCTCTCCGCGCTCGGTATTATTCACTCTTGAATTCTAGAAACTTCTTTTCGGTTAAAAGAATTTCCTTTGTCGAAAAGGACGAACAATAATAATAATGAAGCTTCTAGAATTCAACAGGTTGAATTTAAATGTATACTAAACAATGTTCATACTTTAAAATTATAGGCTGCAGCGGTATACGCTGGCAGTCTATAATTGGCCGATCGCTTTTACATTGGGTGCGCTGTTAGCGCAACCACGCGGACTCGCGATTGGCGGGGCGCTCTCACGGAAAGCGCGCCGAATTTCCAAACAACAGTCAATAACTTCATCTATTTCCACATTACTATCTTCATTTTTTTCCTGTTCAACCGCAGATCGAAATGGTAAATATTAACTTATTGCTCCATATGCACCAGTTTAGAAAATGTAGGAATAAAAATAAATCTATTTTTTTGAAGTGAATATATGATTTTGTGACTAAGCCATCTTATGAATTAGTAAATATATATACCTGAATTAGTCGTTCCAAAAGTTGTTTTTGTTTTTCACGATACTGAAGAGTTGTTACCGTATACATGCAGATGGATCTTTTAAATACGGCTTATAAGATGTACGTTTCATATTTTTCAACTTACGTCTATATGGAAACACGATAATAGCGTACGTAAGGCTATATTGGCTCCCGGCCGTGAGCGAAAATTTACAAAAAAACGAAGCAGCGCGACTAATTACAATTTTCCAATCATTAATCTGCTTTCTTTTCTGTAGGCTGAGTTCGAAAATACTCACCGAGTGACCGAGTATCTCCAAGTATCACTCTATCTTTGTTACTTATCAAATGTTAAATAAGGATAAATTGATACCTACAGATCGACGCTCCGGTGTGTATTTCCGAACGCAGCTCTGCAGTTGACGCCAGCGGCGCCAGTATCAAGCAGTTCTACAAAAGCGCCATTGTTTCATTTATAGTATGGACGCGTTACTTTCGATTATTTCAAGTGTGTTTTGCGCGGCTGCATGCTCGAGTTTTGTGCCACACTTTTTCGTACGAGTCACGTACGTACGAGTCACAAATCGTAAGAAAAAGGATACAATTGCTTTTGCCCGACAGCTCGTTTAATATACCTTTTTAAAAAAAAGGTAGAAAAAAGCGCAAGAGTGGGTGCTGCTGATAAAAAAACTATTTGGGCCAGTTTCACCAACGTCAATTACTTAATCAACTGTGAAACTGACCAATCACATTTGCTATTTAGTAGAACCATCTTTAAAAAACTACGTGATATTACCCTTATTTACTTAATTCTAATGACATGTATCATTTGTATAAAAGATTTGATATCAATAGTCGGCGCCAAGTTATTCTACCTTATTACTTACTTAATTTTAATGACATTTATCATTTGTATAAAAGATTTGATATCAATAGTCGGCGCCAAGTTATTCTACTTTATTACTTACTTAATTTTAATGACATTTATCATTTGTACACAAGATTTGATATCAACAGTCGGCGCCAAGTTAAATTCTACCAAATTAAAAAGTAAAACACAAGTGGTACCCTTAATCTTTAAGTGAACCCATATAGTACTATTATTTAAATTCTTAAAAAAATTTATTTAAATAGAAAAATTTTTTATGTAAAAACACTTCGCACTGCTAGAGCGAATAAGAAAAACAATGAAAACTATCTAAAAGCTATAATAATTAATACAAATATATGTAATGGTAATTATAATTTAAAAATTATA
>NW_017275000.1:104870-106561 GCF_001594065.2 Cyphomyrmex costatus | reverse complement strand
AAACAAAAATTAGAATAAAGGTAGTATCACATGTTTAACATACACTTCAAAATCTTGAATCAAATGTAGTGTTCTAGGTGAGAGATCAAACTATAACGGTTTTCTATATTTTAAAAACCCATAAGATATCAATATTAATTTTAAAATTCTTATACCAAACTATTTTAACGTAATACATTTTATTATTGAAAGATAATGAAATGGAAATGAATATATTCAAGTACATGTTCGAGTTAGTATTACATACGTATAATCAAATACGATGTTAATAAACGTAATAAATTTTTTTGGTATAATGTTATTACGAAATTGACTATCAGAACAATCCTTTCCTACAATATTAATTATTAATTGGAATAATAATTTGTAAACGTATACTTATGAAGATATACGTGATTGAAAACTGGTTAACTTACATTCCAAAACCTTGAACTAGGTCAGAGGTCAAACTATAACAGTTTTTTATATTTTAAAAATAAATCACAAAAGATAGTATTAATTTTAAAAGAATTCTTATACCAAATTGTCAACTTTAACGTAATACATTTTAATATTGAAAAATAATGAAATACCATGAAAAATGACTCATATATGACTCATATATTATTGAAGGTGCCAGTTTAAAGTAACATACACCAACAGTTCCCAACTTTACGTCTGACTTGAATACCCCATTATGTATGCCAAGGTTTTTTACCATTTTATCATCTTCCAATAATAAAATGTATTACGTTAAAATAGACAATATGCTAAGACAATTTAATAAGATTTCTTTTGTGAAATTAATACTGATCTTTTGTGATTCATTTTTGAAATATAAAAAACTGTTATTCTGTTCTCTCACCTAGAACACTATATTTGATTCAACATTTTGGAGCTCTCATGTGTGAAACAACCTAATTTCCGCGCGGATCGGCTCATCGTAATTTTCGCTAGTCGCGAAAAAGGTTCGCACGGGAAGAGAGAATGCAGAATAAAATTTAGACTAGACACAGTATTTTACAAAAGACAGAAACGTTTTTTGTGTGTAGTGTGTGTATTTACAAATGAGTGTGTGTACGTGTTCGTAAGTTTCAAGCAGGTGTGTATTCGTGTGCCGGTGTAGATGTGTATGTTGTGTATATTGTCGAGACGGCAAGCAGACGAGACGGATACAAGACGTTATAGAAAAACTACGAGGCGCGGACAAAGAAACTAAGATATTACGGACGGCACGAACAGAAAAACTATACGTGTGAATTACGGCGCGAGTACGGCGGAAAACGCGGGGAAATCTCCGAATCCCAAGACGGACGCGAGGCGCGGTCGGCGGTATAACAATACGAATACGCGTACGCGAAGTATACGCCAGCGGCGGATGACTGTCGCGGCGCGGATAACGCGGTGGGCGTTCCCTCTATGCAATGAGGGACGCTTCGCAAAAATGTAGAATGCACAGGAACCTTACGACCGACTGCCAAGAACGCTTGGCGGAGGCGAAGAACACTTCACCCCCTTTTCTCGCCGGTGTGCAAAGTCTAGGATACTGGCGTACGGCTGTCAAGAACGCTTGACGGAGGCAAAGAACGCTTTACCCCCTTTTCGCGTCGTACGGCCAGCGGATCAGGAGTTTTGGTGATCGACTGTCAAGAACGCTTGACGGAGACCAAGAACACTTGACCCCCTTTTCGCGTCGGATCACCGGAGCTAGG
>NW_017275000.1:102723-103587 GCF_001594065.2 Cyphomyrmex costatus | reverse complement strand
CATTTCGGATATCAATCTTTTATTATAAGATGGTTCCATATCTAAAATTTTTACATTGCTCCAATTAAAATCATGATTTGTTTCTATTCTATGATTAGATATTACAGATGGAGATTTAGAAGTTTTATTAATATCCGAAGAATGTTCATGTATTCTTGTTTTTAATTGTCTCTTAGTTTGGCCAACATAACTTACATCACAGTTGTCACAGGAGATTTTATATACCACATTTTGATTGTGTGTGTATTCTAATTTATCCTTGCCTCTTTTTATGAAGTTCTTTAGTGTATTAGGTATGGTATAAACAAGTTTGCAAGTAAAAATGTTAGCAATAGGCTTAAATTTATTAGAGACAGAATCAACAAACGGAATAGCAAAAAATTTTTTTAAAGAATTATTATTATTATTATTAGAACTAATTTTATTAATGTGGAATTTTAATCTATTTTTTATTGTTGTGAAAATAAAATCAAGTGGATATCCATTAAGTAAAAAAATATTAATAGCATCAATCAAATTTTTATTATGAAACTTTGGATGACATAATAGAATTATTTTGTCAATGATACCATAAATTACTCCTCTTTTATGACATAAAGGATGATGTGAATGAAAATTGAGGAATCTGCCTGAAAAAGTAGCCTTACGATAAGCGTCAAATATTAAACTATCTTCATTAACTATAATCAAAGTATCTAAAAAACTAATTTTTCCTTCATTGTCAATTTCTATAGTAAATTTTAGCCTTGTATGTAATGAGTTAAAAACATTCAAAATGTCGTCAACTTTATCAGAAGGAGCTGCTAAGATAATATCATCAACATAACGATAATAAAAATTGAGATGAATAGGTAATAGACTAAT
>NW_017275000.1:99254-99818 GCF_001594065.2 Cyphomyrmex costatus | reverse complement strand
AAAGATTAAAGGTACCACTTGTGTTTTACTTTTTAATTTGGTAGAATTTGACTTGGCGCCGACTATTGATATCAAATCTTGTATACAAATGATAAATATCATTAAAATTAAGTAAGTAATAAGGTAGGAAAACTTGGCGCCGACTATTGATATCAAATCTTTTATACAAATGATACATGTCATTGATTTAATTAAATAATAAGGATAATACCACGTTTTTTTTTAAAGATTAGAATTTAACTTGGCGCCTACTATTGATATCAAATCTTTTATACAAATGATACATGTCATTAGAATTAAGTAAATAAGGATAGTATCACGTAGGTTTTTAAAGATGGTTCTACTAAACAGCAAATGTGATTGGTCAGTTTCACAGTCGATTAAGTAATTGACGTTGGTGAAACTGGCCCAAATGGTTTTCTGATCAGCAGCACCTACTCTTAGCGCTCTTTTCTACCTTTTTTTTAAGAAGGTAAGTTTATATATACATTCAAATGATACATGTCATTAGAATTAAATAAGTGTAAGAATGGTACCTCTTAGATCCTTAGAGATAGAATTTTT
>NW_017275000.1:74025-98094 GCF_001594065.2 Cyphomyrmex costatus | reverse complement strand
GATATACATTTTATGAATGTTCACTTTGAACTAGCACCTTCAATGATATATCAGTTTGTTTTCTAACGTCGAAAGTGTCGGTTGCATTGCATTACCTTCAGAATTTAATGTACTTTTATTATTGTAATGTACTACTGCGCTTGTCAACTATTTTGATACCTTGCTCTTATTTAGAGCAACATTATTGTCGACAAGCTTTGCATTAGTCACATCCAAGATTATAGCACTGGCATAAAAAACTTTCAATGTACTCGGATCTAATGTCTTTATATTATTATCGTTTTATGGTATTTCCTCCTCCATCCAAATTGAACACCATTTTGAACAATTACTTCTAAATTATGTACCTGCAAAATATATAAATATTTAAATAATTTCAATCATTTTTTCTCTCTCAGAAATTACATTTATTAGCGTATTTGATTATTGATTATATGTAATAGATTTTATTGGTATAATGTTATTACGAAATTGATTATCAGAACAATCCTTCTTCACGATATTAATTATTAATTGGAAACATAATTTGTAAACGTATACTTATGAAGATATACGTGATTGAAAACTTGTTAACCTACACTCCAAAATCTTGAATCAAATATAGTGTTCTAGGTGAGAGATTAAACTATATTAGTTTTTTGTATCATTATTGAAAGATAAAGAAATGAAAATGAATATGTATATAAAAAATACTATTATACATATTACCGCATGAAAAATGACTTATATATTATTGAAGGTGCCAGTTCAAGTAAACATACATAAAGTGTATATTCTTTTGCATCATATATATGTAATAATAATGATTTAACATTACTATTATAAACATGTAGTGTGCATGTGTTGTTAGATCATTATTACGTATATATTCAACAAAAGGATATACATTTTATGAATGTTCACTTTGAACTGGCACCTTCAATAATATATCAGTTTGTTTTCTAACGTCATAAATATCGGTTGCATCATATTACCTTCAGAATTTAATGTACTTTCATTTAAGGCGACATTATTGTCGACGAGCTTTGCATTAGTCACATCCAAGTTTATAGCCTGGCATCAAGAACTTTCAATGTATTCAGATCTCTCTAATATCTTTACATTATTATCGTTATAGGTATTTCTTCCTCTCAATTGAATACCATTTTGATCAATTACATCTAAATTGTGTACCTGTAAAATATATAAATAATTTAAATAATTTCAATCATTTTTTTCAAAAATTACGTTTATTGGCGTATTTGATTATAGGTAATAGATTTTTTTGGTATAATGTTATTACGAAATTGATTATCAGAACAATCCTTCTTCACGATAATAATTATTAGTTAGAATAATAATTTGTAAATGTATACTTATGAAGATATACGTGATTGAAAACTACTTGTAACTTACACTCCAAAATCTTGAATAAAATATAGTGGTCTAGGTGAGAGATTAAACTGTAAATATATATATATAACAGTTTTTTAAAAATAAATCACAAAAGATCAATATTAATTTTAAAAGAATTCTTATACCAAATTGTCTATTTTAACGTAATACATTTTATTATTGAAAGATAATGAAATGGTACATATTACCATGAAAAATGACTCATATATTATTGAAGGTGCCAGTTCAAAGTAAACATACATAAAGTATATATTCTTTTGTTGCATATATATGTAATAATGATTTAACATTGCTATTATAATGTAAATTGTAATAAGGCTCAATAAATTTAAAACTAATGGAGAGAAACAGGGTTACGAGCCAATAAATTCTTTATAAACTTACTATTGTAAACAACTAGTGTACAAGTGTTGTTAAATCATTATTACGTATATATGCAACAAAAGGATATATGAATGTTCACTTTGAACTGGCACCTTCAATAATATATCAGTTACTTTCCATGTTAATATATTTCATTATTAGATAATTATTTAAAGTTTTAAAGATTTCAAGTACTAAAACCAAGTAATTTTATGTTTTGAGTAACTGTATCAAATAAGTTTTATCTTTATTATTATAAGAGAATTGATTCTTTGTGCTGTATTTTATCTTCAGATTTATTGAAGGGAAAATTCTGAAAAGAAAAGGTAAGAGTCTTTTAAATCGATACCTTTTTTCTTTTCAGACTTTTCCTATCAACAAGCACAATGAATCAATTCTTATAATTATAATAAGGAATAGAGAATACAAATTAAGGTATCTACCAAGCAAATAAATAACAGATCTGGAGACACGGTAGTGTCTCGGTAAATAAGTAACCTAACCAAATACTGTAAAAAGAAAATAATTATATAGAAATTAATTTGTATTCTTACAGCGGAATTACAGCAGAGAATTTGTGTAATAAAGCAGAAAATATCTAACCTCACTTACGTGTTCGTCTATTCTATGCCATCGATGTGATAGATTTCCTAACCTCAATCCTTTGTTATTGCCGAGGCTCTTTATCTGACTTTAACGATCGTACAGATCGCAGCGGTCGATATTTATTCTAACCTCACTTACGTGTTCGTCTATGCCATCGATGTGACAGATTTCCTATCCTCAATCTTAATAATCCGACTTTAACGATCGTACAGATCGCAGCGATCGATATTGTCGCGACCACATTTATCTCTTGCGCCAAAAATTCCAGAATGCATTTTCTCACTCCGTAGCTGGCAACAATGACGACGACGACGACGACGACGACGTTTCTTACAAACAAACCCATTTCCTCGACGGCGAACACCTAGACACTTACTTCCTCGAAGGCGAACACTTAGACACTTTCTTCCTCGAAGGCGAACACGTAGACACCCACTTCCTCGACGGCGAACACCTAGACACTCACTTCCTCGAAGACGAACACGTAGACACCCACTTCCTCGAAGGCGAACACCTAGACACTTACTTCCTCGAAATCAAACACGTAGACACTTATATTTCCTCGACGACGAACATATTTCAATATTTCAATTTTAATATTTATATAATAACATATATATATTATATTATTAATAAATATTTTATATTATATTGAATAATATTTTATTTTTAATTATAAGATTAAAATGGCGCGCGCGTCATATGTGATACACCATGCAACACTGGTCTGCTGGTTAGATATAGATAGATAGAGTGAGATAACACATAAAGTCAAAGGCCCTCTATTATCGAAAAAACGAGATAAACATTTTCTCTGGTCGACGACGTTGACGACGACGTATCGTAAAAATTGAAACGTGAAAATTCACAGATCCGGACTTTGCGTCGCGATATCTCCGCTCGTAGGGCACGTAGAAAAAAAATGAAAGCACTTTTATTATACAATTTAAGTTTTTCCTGTCGATTGAGCGTATGTAGAACTTGATCGGTTCAGCCGTTACTGAGATCTGATCATCTCGATCCCGAAATTTCCCCGTGTCGCGTAAAAGAGGCACGGCAGTGTCGCGCTCTTGGCTTAGCGCCGAGACACTACCGTGTCTCCAGATACTATAATCAAAATTACTTTTACGTCAATCAACTTATTTTCTCTCCGCAGGAAACAACGCTACGGTAAGTATAACTCGTAAGTTTTATATATCTCACAATTAATTAATCTTCTTACAGCAGGAAACCACGCTACGGTAAGTATAACTATTCTTTCAACTTATACCTTTAATGAATTATAACTAAACGATTTCTCTTTTCGCAGGAAACAACGCTGCAGTAACTATAAGAGATTATTCTACCGACTTATACACGGTAATTAATACTGATTCTAATTCTTATCGAATAAACATACCATCGACTTAAATTAATCATTATCACATGTATATGCGTCTTCACCTCGACTCATATATCATTACTGATTTAATCAACATAACTAATTCATATTATTCTCTTTCAATACAATACTGAAATAATCTTTAATTCCTACGATACTCATAATTCTAGTTATATGCCTTTTACTCCATTAAATTCTCTTACGGCAGAAAACAACGCTACTGTGAATATATATTCGAAACAATTACAACTGGTAAGTATTAAATCACTTAAATTAATTACTATCTCTTACAGCAGGAAACAACGCTACTGTGAATATATGATATATATATGATTATCAAAATTATTCGATTTAATCAACCAAGTTTTTCTTTTCGCAGGAAACAACGCTACGAACTTTCAACAACTTATATCAATACAATTCTCTTCAAGGTAAGTATAATTATTTAATTTAAACAAGGTAAGTATATTTAATTTCTATTTTAGCCAAGGTAAGTATACGATAAACTTTCATAACTGAGAGAGCGGGCTTGCGAGATGCGCCGTAGCCCGTATTTCCGGGTACGGTCGCAAGGTTAGGTTAGGGTTACAGGATTTTCGCCGAACGATTTTGGAGTTAGGATTTTTCTCATATAGAGGGACGAATGCCCGACCCAGGGCAGGTGTCCATTTTTGTGCCACGGGCCCCCTTCCCCCTCATCAATTCGCCTAAAAGTCGGAGAAGGGTAAAAAATTTGTGAATTTGGAAAATCGGAGAGCGCTATCTTGTAGATCTCGACGGGCCAAACAAAAAAGGTGGTACAAAGTTTCGCGATAGGACCAACGGTTAGGGCGCTAGAGGGCGCCAAAGTGGAAAGTTGGAAAAAAATTTCGACTTTTTAAACATGTTAGATTTTTCTCGTATACTAGGGGGGGAGGGGAGAAAAACGAGATAGGGAAGTTACCCTCTGCGACGCACCCTTATGCCAGAACAATTCGGGTTTATGTCTGTGAGAGTACAAAATGACGTTTTACGTGGAAGGGAAGCGTCGGGGATGGGTGGTGAAGAGGAGCAAAGTTGTAGTTGAGGACAAGAGGGAACGACGGCACCACTTGAAGAATTTTTTTGAAATTTTTGAAAATTTTACCAAGTTTTTCGAAAAGGTGCTTTTCGAGGAATTATGTTTTTTCGACGTTTCTAGTGTTTTTGGGACGTTTGGGACGATTTTTGGATTTTTTTTTTCTTTCGAAAATTTTCCAAGTTTTTTGAAAAATGTGCCTTTTTAGGATTTTTTGTTTTTCGACGTTTCTTGAGTCATTGGAACGTTTTGGACTACTTTTGGATTTTTTTTCTTTCCATGAATGTTGGTGTTTCGACGTTTCTTTGGTTTTTGGAACGTTTGGGACGATTTTTGGATTGTTGTATTTTTTTCGAAAATTTTCCAAGTTTTTCGAAGAAAGTGCTTTTGGAGAATAATGTTTCATCGACGTTTCTCGTGTTTCTTTTGGACCAATTGTAATTTTTGAAATTTTTTCCAAGTCCGAGACCTCTGAAAAATAGGCGGTAAACGAAGGTGACGAAAAAATCCTAACTATCAACACGCATCACAAAATACACGTTCATTAATTTTTTTTGGGGGGGTGGAAATTTTCGACTTTTTTCGGAAAAGTGCTCATCGTGAAGTTTGGTTCATCGACAGTTCTTAAAACGTTTTGGACGATTTTTGT
Source organism: Cyphomyrmex costatus (assembly GCF_001594065.2). Classification (NCBI taxonomy): domain Eukaryota; kingdom Metazoa; phylum Arthropoda; class Insecta; order Hymenoptera; family Formicidae; genus Cyphomyrmex; species Cyphomyrmex costatus. Next base: position 92,643 of record NW_017275000.1, on the reverse strand, counting down.
ATTTTTTGAATTTTTGTAACATTTTTCCAAGATTTACGAAAAAAGTGGTGAATCATGGTTCATCGACGTATTTCTTTTCCGACGATTTTTGGAATTTTTTAATTTTTCCGAGAGAATGCATAATTTCAAGTGGATCGCTCCGTCTACGTGAGAATCAATTTTTCTCTTCAATATCTCAGTCTACTTGGGTTGGGAAAATCTATTTATTTCCCTTCGACACGCTCATTCTACGTGGGTTAGGATAATTTATTTATACCGATGTACTCCCAACCACGCGAACTCTTTTTGTGTGTGCTCTTGGCAACCGGTTCCAATCGGTTGAGCCCCCTCACCGCGACAAGGTGGCACACCACGAGGGGGAAAAATGTGTGAGTATGTACAATTCTATATACATTTGCAGAATAAATATGTACAATTTAAGTAATAAATAAATAAATAAAAATGTACAATTATACAACGTACGGAATTATGTACACTATATACAATATCTACACATGACAACTATTTACAAAGTTATTTACAAACGCCTCGCGCGTGCTGTTTCTTCGTAGCGCAGCTTTGTACGTGCGCGCGTACATAAGGCTGTCGGTAGCCACAGTGATGTAAGTTGCCTCGACGTGGGTTCCAAACGCGCGCGTGTCTCTTGGAAGAGGCGACGGCGCGTTATTCGCAAAATTGGTACGTTCCTTATACGCGCTCGGCGTGGCGTGCTGACTTGTAACGGTGTGCAGCGTACAATGGTCTCGCGAATGTTGAACGAATGCTGCAGACGTTTGATCGATCGAGCGGACTCTGGAGTGTCCGTTATGACACGTGTCTTGCGACGTCTCGCGACGGCGACGGGACTGGTGTCGCGTGACGATACGTCGGAGACGTTAACGATGGTGTCGTCGTCGCACCTCCTTAAAACGACAGATGGGAGTCGCACGTGCGTTTCGTCCTCGCCGATTGGCGCCGCTTGGACACGATCGCATCTCTCCAATACGATACTCGGTCGACCAATTTCTCCAATCGTCGTCGTCGTTTCGCGTCGTTTCGCGACTGCGACGAAACAAGTCTCGCGGGACGATTCTTCGAGACTGTCGGAGACGCTAACGACGGTGTCGTCGCACCTCTTTAAAACGACAGATGGGAGTCGCACGTTCGTTTCGTCCTTGCCGATTGGCGCCGCTTGGACACGATCGCATCTCTCCAATACGATACTCGGTCGACCAATTTCTCCAATCATCGTCGCTCTGGTTTCCTTTGGACCGCGTTTCTTCAAAAGAGGTCGTCCTCTTTTTCTCCTGGAACGCTGTTCGCCCGTTAGTAGCGGTGTCAGCGAAACGCGCATGCGCAGAACGTCGCCGACGGCCGTGTGGTCTACCGTCCGTAGCATCGACGAACTAGGCGTCTGCGGCGGCGGTGGTGGCGGCTGCGACTGTTCCGCCACGTTACTCATAACGGTAGAACGTCTCGAGATACGTCTCGAGCGTCTCTCGAGTTGTATCCGTTTAAGCAGTCGTTTCAGTGTCGCGGGATCGCGAGTGGGCGACGGATCGTCGGAATCGATCGTCACCGTCCACACGCCCCGGTGGTATGTGTCGTTGACCAACTGGACGGAGAACACTTGTATCTTTTCCCTCACGATATCGGTTACGCGAGCTTCCAAGTCGTCCAACCTGGCCACAGACAGTAGCGCTATCCTCGCGAACGTGGTCTTTGGTACTGTGCACATTCTTGTCGCTATCTCGTCCGTTGTCGTTGTCGTTCTCAAGACATTTACGTTCGGGTACCCGCTATCGCGATACCACTCTAAGAAATATTCGAAGCCGAATACGTCATCGAATCTATCGTAGAGATCGACGACTCCGCGATCCCAAGCTCGCCTTCTTCGCTCGTCGTCACGATAGTCGTAGTCGGGATAGAGCGCCCACGAGGCGTACAGTGTCGCGATGAACTTGACGCACTCGGTTTCCAAGTCTCTGCCGTTTCCTCGGCGGTTGTTTCTGAGTGTATTCGCTACCCGCCATATATGCCTCACGACCGCCATTTCGCTGGCATAAATGGAGCTAGCGTACAGCGGGTACTCGAACCTGTCGGTTCTATCGACGAGCGGCCGTAGTTGAATTTTGTTGCCGACGAGCGAGGCGAGCTCGGTTCCGTTGACGTACTCGTTTGTACGGTGAAATTGTACTGTACCGATTTTCCGTGTACGTAATAGAGCACCCGGTGCTGAGTGCGTATCGCTTGCGTGACCACGGCTGTCGGTGTCCAGGCGAATCGATGCAAATCGCCGACGTTGCCAACGATGGCTCTTAGATATCTCAAATAGTCGCCGATTGTCGCAATGGTGTAATCGCGCCATTTCTTCAGTCGTATCATTAGCCCGTCTTGTAACAGGACTTTCAGCAATACGCAAGTTTGTCCGTTCCTGAATACGTTGAGTCGCTCGTACATGCGTGCGAGCGAGGAAGCGTCCGCGGGTCCGAGGCGGAGAGAATCCATCGTGAGGACTTCCTCGAACCGCGCCATCTGGGAGTACATGACGTATCTATCTGTGTACTGCACTATATCGTGCAAGTACTGCGACGCCTCCGCTCCGATCGAACGCAGCCGTCTGTTTCCGTCGAGGAAACCGTGACTCAACAAATACGCCGGAATTATTCCGCAGTAACCGGTGCGAGTCATCTTGGCAGCGTTGCTGTACGCTTGTCCAAACGTAACGATACCGCCCATTCTATTGGGCGTCGCGTGGGACGCGAAGTATCCGTACTCGGCTGTGAAGCCGGTACGGTACCTCTCCGTTTTGCCACCTAGTCGTACACCATCGGCGAAAAGTTGGTGGATCGACGAGGGACCGCTGCCGTCGATCCGCACCACTATCGCGTCGTCACTACCGTCGATCCGCACCACTATCGCGTCGTCGCTGCCGTCGTCGCAGGACAGTTCGCTGGTCCGGTGAACTTGGAGCACGTCGACGTGCGGATCGTCTATATTAACAGTGTCCTGCAGCCGTAGGAGAGCCTCCGGTTTGTTGAGCCTTAAACCGTGTTCGGCGTAGACAAACCGAAGATAACCGATCCCGCAGGAAGCGCTGAGGTTAACGATTCGTAGTTGATCGGTAATGTTCCGCGCAAACTCTCCGTAGTCCTGACGGTAGATGGTGTACCTGCGGTTAACGCGAAAGCGGATGTATCGTAGATCGCCTCGCGCGGTGAGGCATTTTATCGGCAGGTTGCGCGCTGCTGGAACTACCATGTGCTCCATAAAGGCGGAGCACGTTGCCGATAAGTGTCCCTCCGCGACGTCGGTGCTGGTCGTCAGGACTTGGTCGAAGAAGTCGCTGTTGTCGTTCATCTGATAGACGACGTGTATAGCACGGTAATCGAGGTACAAGAACGCGAACTCGTACCATTTCGCGTTCTGCCGCGTCCTTTCCGCGTGACCATGGGCGAACCGCGGGACTCTCGTCGTTGGCCCGAACTGGGAACGCTTCTCCAGGTATCTCGTCAACTTGACGTTCTTGCACACCGTCGGGCGCGTTGGTCTGCAAATTCCCGATAACGTTGCAACGGAACGGCTTTATCGATCCACACGACACTATCAGTGAATCGATATCGTCGGTGTGCAACAGTCCGTGAGCGGACTCTTCGTCGTATCGATCAACGACTACCGGCTCCAGTTCCGGTAGCGTCGAGCTGTCCAGCGACGGAGAGCGCGGCGCCTCTCGATTCTCATTTTCCCAGCTGTTCCTAGAGTCCATGGTGCTCCAACTCAGGGAGAATAACGCTGACGACGACGACGACGGCGACGTCGTCGTCAAAGTGGTATGCCCCTGACCCGGGCATGGGGTCGTCGCAGACGCATGTTCGTCCGTCACCCCTGCGGTGCAGGTGACGGATAGTCCGGCGCATTGGGGGGGGGGGACTCGGGACGATGGCCCCCCGCACGCCGGTTTCCCCGATCCGAACGGGGACGTTTTATCCTTTCGAGGACTTCATCATTCATTTTGTAATGTTGGTGGACTATTTTACAAGCGGCCCACCAGCGCCGGGTTACGTTTTCCTTCGTCGATATGATTTTTTATATAGGTTGTCATCCTCGCGGACCCGGGTGATCAAGCCAAGGGCCCCCGTTCCCCAGAGACGTAACCTAGGGCTTACGGTGTGAGCGGCCCGGAAGCGGTACGCTTCCGGGACTGAGCGCGATGCGCTCTTGGACACCCGTTGACTCCGACGCTCGCGCGCGCGAGTCTTTCGAACTCCGAGAGGAATCGCGCGCGCGAGCGTCGGAGTTAACGGGAGCAGCCCCCTCACCGCGTCAAGGTGGCGCATCGCGAGGGGGAAGGATCTACGCGAGTGTGCCACAGGCGTCTACGGTTCGTCATCACTCGTGAGAAATCGATTATTACTTGTGTTTCAACTCGGACGGAAGAGGTGCTCATCACGGGATATCGGCAGCAGTGTATCCCGGAATCGTTCCAAGTTCGGAGAGATGAACAATTTTTCAAAGTCGATGACTTTTTTTTTCAAGTACCGATAAACTTGTGTTTCAAGGGTTCAGGGATCGCTCCCGACAAATCATCGTTTGGGTTAGGTTATGTTATTTCAATCGTTTGAAAATTTTTCTTCTTGAAAATTTTCAAAGTATCATCAGGTTACTTTGACGAACAGGGGCTTCCTATTCGGCGATTTTTCCAAAGGACAGCGAGCATTCTCGATGTAAGTATTATCATTTTTTTTGACTTTTTTTTCCAAGTTCGAGGCCTCTCAAAAAGTGAGGGAAAACGAAGGTGACGAAAAAATCCAAACTATCAACACGCACTTGAAAACATACGTTTCTCGACAATTTTTTTTTCGGCGTAGTCCAAAATCTGTCATTTCTCGTCACTGCCATTCGATAGAGAATGCCGAGAAACGCATTTCTGACCAACAAATTTGGTATCGATTTTCGACTTTTCACTTTGATTCCAAAATCGGTTTTTTCTCGTCATTACCATTCGATAGAGAATGCCGAGAAACGCATTTCTAACCTATAAATTTAGGATCGAATTTCAACTTTTTACTTTGATTTCAAAATCGGTTTTTTCTCGTCATCGGCATTCGACAGAAAATGTCGAGATACGCGGGCCTTCTCTTTTGCCGTATTTCACTCTTTCTCGTTTTACAACTTTTTAACATCCTCTCTCACCTTTCACTCGCACCTCCACCATCTTCAGCCCACCGGACCTCTTCCACCCGCCTGTTGTAGCCTGCGAGTGCTACCACAATTAAGTCTCGCATTTCAGCCTAGCAACGAGCTGGCGGAAATGCAAGATTATTACTGCAAAGCAACCTTTGCATTTCGGCATAGCAACGACTTGCGGAAATGCAAGGCTGCAAATTCCATAACGCTTGCGGACAACGATCACTGATCGAACGCAAGCAATGACCGCACGCACATCGAACAATTATTAATAAAAAGCAAATCTTGCATTTTGACAGGACAACGAACTGCCGAAATGCAAGAGGACGAAGTCCTCGTTGCACACGGCACGAATGCCGCTAGTTCGATGACTCCGCGACGCCTATATATTCGGCGGTCTAAGGACCGGCGAGAGAGTCTTGTCATACATTTAAATGTAACGATACGTTACGCGCGTCGCGAGAACCGAGTCATATTACATCCGCGACAACGAGTGTCGCCGACCGGTCTAAGTCACGAGCGAAGACTTTAACCCGAATATATTCTTTAATTAAATCAATTCGACAATTATAACCAACTATTCGAATTGTAACTTAATCAATTAACAATCAAAGTGTAATCAATTAATCGGGTAATTGAAATAGTTAAATAAAGGGTTACGAATACTTGAATAAATGTAATCAGTGGTAATCACCACTCGAAATTGTAATTGTTATAATAAATAAAAGGGGTTATTTTAAATAAAAGTGTGGTGCAGTGAGTGTTTGTTCTACGACTTTGACCACTTTCCTCGTTTTCCTCGTGGGTTCCAACCCTTTGAGCGGATCGAATCCCAAATTAATATCTTGTTGCACCGAAAGGTACAACAAAATTGGTGGCAGCGGTGGGATAATCTGGTGAAATATCATCGGAGAATCGAAGGGAAATCCTAGAGAACCCGACGATCTTAGCCGCTAGAGGAAACGACACAAGACCCGTGCAAACCGCGCAGTGGTAACGGGCCGGAGAAATAAAGAAATCTCCGATTACGATCTCTCAGCCAAGAAAAGAGACGTAAAAATATAACGAGCATACGTTATAACAAGAGCTGATAAAAAGCTTGAAATAACCTAATTTCCGCGCGGGTAAGCTCATCGTAAATTTCGCTAGTCGCGAAAAAGGTTCACACGGGAAGAGAGAATGCAGAAACAAATAATTAAACAGTATTTTAAGACAAGAGACAGAAACGTTTATTATGTGTATCGTGTATATTTACAAATGTGTGTGTGTGTGTGTGTGGTGTTCGTAAATGGTAAGCAGGTGTGTGTCGTGTGTTGTGTGTCGGTGTACGCAGGTATATGTGTATGTTGTCGAGACGGTAAACGGACGAGACGGATACAAGACGTGTACAGAAAAACAACGAAGCGGAGACAGAAAAACTAAGATATTATGCGGACGGCACGAACAGAAAAACTAGACGTATCAATTACGGCGCGAGTACGGCGGAAAACACGTGGGGATCTTTAAATCTCAATACGGTCATGGAAATGGCGGGGCGCGGTAGGTATTACGGATGTTTTCGCGGACGCGGAGTATACGCCAGCGGCGGACGACGGTCGCGGCGCGGATAACGCGGTGGGCGTTCCCTCTACGGAATGAGGGACGCTTCGCGGAATGTAAAAATGCACAGATACTCTAGCGACCGACTGTCAAGAACGCTTGGCGGAGGCGAAGAACGCTTTACCCCCTTTTCTCGCCGGTGCGCTAGTTCTAGGATTCTGGCGTACGGCTGTCGAGAACGCTCGACGGAGGCAAAGAACGCTTTACCCCCTTTTCGCGTCGTATGGCCAGCGGATCAGGAAATTTGGTGATCGACTGTCAAGAACGCTTGACGGAGACCAAGAACGCTTGACCCCCTTTTCGCGTCGTATCACCGGAGCTAGGATCGGAGCGGAGTTCGTAATGGAACGGCGGTTAGGATAGAAGAGCTTCGGAGCAATAATTAACGCATTATATACTAATTATTGCTTCTTCTACTTTTAAATTTAAATGGCCCAGGTTCCGGAGTGACCCTAATTATTGCTCCCGCTCGTTTTATTACGGTCTTTTCCGTTATCGCTCGGCGGTCGGTAATTCCTGCGGAGGGGATTGTCGATCGGCGATGTTCGGTCGCGTTCGGTCGGAGCGGCAGATAGCGCGAAGCGCAGATCATTCGGCGATCTTCGGACGCGTTCGGTCGGAGCGGCGATAGCTACTGTCGACGGCGGTAATTCTAATATCGCGAAATATGAAATGTTTTTGGCGGCTGGTATCATCGGAACGATGCATTGCGGAGTGCATCGTTACAAGCTCAGTAAAAAGTAAGTAATCAAGTGAGTGACAACACCGACGCCCGGAGCTACCACGGTATCGAGGAAGATACCAGGACCCGAGGCATCACGAGGCGTACGAGGACCAGCCACTCAAAGACTTGGCATCGAGACGGTGTCGAGGAACAGAGGAGACAACACGACATCGACAGCTGACACGGACTGCCGACTCCGCAGAACTTCACATCCGTACAGCTGAGCGAGCCAAGCAGCGCAACAATGACGCGAGCGTTTCTTCTAATGTAAGTCGAATTCATGTAAAGCGATACGACTGTGTATGTCTGACGCAAAAGACACACAGGAAACCGATTCGCGTAATCCTAGATTACCAATAAACACCGCCGAGCGAGCGAATAACGAACCGCCGTTAAATACAAATAATAACGCGCGCGATAATATAATCAGTAATTTAAATCAGTCGGTCGAAAACGACGTAGACTTACCCCCTAACGTGATAATAAAAATCGCGAATATCAGTTAGATTTATACGATTTTAACTCAATAAAACAAGACGCGACAGAACGCGATCAAAATATAATTGACACAGACAAGACTACTCAAAACAGCCGTGACATGGCGACGACGCATACTCCACCCAGGGAGCGAACTCCTGAACGCTTATTAATCTCAAGCAAAGATAACGCCCAAAACTCAATCAACCCACAAAATCGCGGTACTCCGGAAAATAGGCATGGAAGAAGAGTGACCTTTCAATTAGACGGAGACGAAAACGACACGCAGGATTCAATAGAAACGCGAGTAACAAATAGACAGGACGAAGTCTTAGATCGTTTGATAACAGCAATTGCCAGTTTACAAGACAGGATAGACCGAATGGAATTTACTGACCGCGAACGAGAAAATGTTCGACCCGTCCAACATGACAACAGAAATTCACGGACTTCCGACCAACAGACGAATTATTCACCATCGCGCATACTCCGCGAATCCGGAGGACCTCTTCACTTTCTGACATTAAAGGAAGCGCGCAATATGATCCCCGAGATGAACGGCACCTCGCGAGATCGCGTGCAGGAATTTATACAAGCTAGTGACTACGCCATGCGGTATACTCACCCCTCGGATGCATCTACTCTATTAGACGCCGTGTTATGCACAAAACTCAAGGGAAAGGCGATGAAAACTTTCAAAAACAGGGAAATTACCAGTTACGCACAACTGAAGGACGAGCTAGAAACGGAATATCTAAGCCGCAGAAGCACCGCGCACCTACAACTCGAATCCAATTCGTTGAAACAAAAACCGATGGAAACCGCGCAAGAATTCGGTCGCAGAGTGGAAGATATAGCAATAGAACTATACGACTCTATGGAAGAGGGAAAAAATCATAATTCCATTCAACAACAAGCCATCCTAGAACACGTTAGAGATCAGGCCCTAGCGAATTATCAAATCGGATTGCGCGAAGAAATAAATACATTAGTGCGCTCGCAGCATTTCCGAACGCTTCAAGAGGCCATTGCCGGAGCAAGTTCCGAGGAAAAAATAAAAGGTCTAAACGACCGACACCGCGTGTATCAACGCGACAAGAAAAGCGACTCGAATCATTACTCGTCGCGAAATTTACAAAATCCCGCACCAAAATGCGATAAATGCGGAAAAATAGGCCACATCGGTCAAAACTGTCGGACAAGCCGATATGCGAATAAATTTTCCTTGCCTCGTGCCGAAAAGCCAGCAGGAATTAATACCGTTGAAAAATTTTGCACGTATTGCAAAAAGGCGGGACATAATCGCGAAGAGTGCTGGACACTTAACGGGCGACCCGACAAAAATACGCGACCACGCGAGAAACGCGAAACAGACAGAAAAATAAAGCATATAAACTTCGCCGTAAAGGAGAGAAACCAAAGGAGAAGCAAGCGAGATAGCGATAGCGAGGAAGCATCGTCTGCCAGTAGCGAAGAAGAAGAAGGAGCGAAGACGCGAAGAACGCGACCAGCGATAGAGCATCAAATAACGCAAGTCACCGGACATCATGCAAATAGCGGTCTTAGACTAATAACATTGCCAATAAAAGAAATAAAAAAGGGGCGTATAAATCTATTACTTGATACCGGCGCTACACTAACGCTAATTAAAGTAGGAAATTTAAAAGGCGAAACGCCCATAACCGAGAAGCCAAGGCTCTCACAGGAGTGACGGGTCATCAAATTAAAACCATAGGAAAAATAAAGGCAATATGATAGAAGATAAAGAAATAAAACACACCATGTACATCGTGAAGGACGACTTCCCTATCGACTATGCAGGAATACTCGGTATGGACTTCCTACAAAAGCATAAAATTAAAAGCGATCAAAAGAATTATCTTCAAGTTGATGGAGTAAAATTAAAACTTCACCCTTACAAAAAAATAACGCTGACACCTCGCAGCGAAACTATTATCCAAGCAGTAACCGACCAAAATCGCATTGGAATAATAAAAGCAGAAGAAACCGCGCCAGGGGTTTTCATCGGGAGCTGCCTTGTCGAGCCCCGCGAATACATGTGCCCCGTGAGCGTCATAAATACTACGGAGAACGAAGTAGAAATACAAGTACCGTATGTCAAACTTGAAAATTTAACAGAAGACTTTAATGAAGCGCTAAACATAAACCACGCGACGAGCAACGAAAAAATCGAATTACCGCGTGAAGAAAAAATCAAGAATCTACTAGGAATCACTCATCTAAATTCTAAATGAAGAGGAAAAAAGAACATTATTAAACATATGCGAAGAATTCAGCGATGTATTCTATCTAGAGAGAGAACCACTGACGTGTACGAGTATCGTATCGCACGAGATAACGACGCGAGTTGACTCCGCAACTGTAAACGTACGACCATACCGACTCCCAGAAAAGCATAAAAAAGAAGTGAATAAACAAATACGCGACATGTTAGAGCAAGAAATAATACAGCCTAGCCATAGCCAGTGGAACGCACCACTTTTAGTCGTACCTAAAAAGGCCGACCAAACAGGAAAACCGAAATTACGAATCGTCGTAGATTTTCGAAAATTAAATGATCTTACAATAGGAGATTCGTTCCCCCTTCCAAATATTACAGATATATTAGACCAATTAGGGAATGCGAAATATTTTACTACATTAGATCTCGCCTCAGGATATCACCAAATACCGATGGCCGAACACGATAAGGAAAAGACAGCATTTTCCACACCTTACGGTCACTACGAATTCAATCGCATGCCGTTCGGATTAAAGAACGCGCCCGCAACTTTTCAACGTCTAATGAATAATATTCTGACGGGAATGCAGGGATTAAAATGTCTAGTATACCTAGACGATATTGTAATTTACGGACCAAGTCTAGAAGAACATAATAAGCGATTAATAGAAGTACTTAGAAGATTACGAAAAAATAATTTAAAATTGCAACCAAGCAAATGCGAATTTCTGCGAAAGGAAGTAGTCTATTTAGGACACATAATAACAGAAAACGGAATTTTACCAGATCCGAGCAAATTAAAAGCCGTGAGTACATTTCCAGTACCGAAGCGAGTAAAAGATATTCAATCATTTATCGGACTTGCCGGATATTATCGCAAATTCATAGAAGATTTTTCTAAAATCGCTAAGCCTTTAACTAAGTTAACAAAAAAGGACGTAAAATTCGTGTGGACCATCGAACAGCAAACAGCGTTCGAAACGTTGAAAAATAAATTAACAACCGCACCAGAACTAAGCTATCCGAATTTTGAGCAAGAATTTATTATCACGACGGACGCATCACATTACGCCATTGGAGCCGTGCTGTCTCAAGGTACGGTAAGTCAGGATCGTCCGATCGCGTATGCTAGCCGCGTATTATCGCGAGCGGAACAGAATTATAATACAACAGAGAAAGAACTACTAGCGATAGTTTGGACTGTAAAACATTTCAGACCATACTTATGTATATGGAACCAAATTTAAAATAATTACAGACCATAAACCATTAATATGGTTATTTAATGTAAGCGATCCGGGATCACGACTGATCCGTTGGAGATTAAAATTAGAAGAATATGTTTACGAAATAATCCACAAAGCAGGGAAAAATAATACAAACGCTGACGCGCTAAGTAGAAATGTAGCTGCACATATCTGCAATTTAAAAGAAAAAGAAGAGGATACTCTCATGAAGATATATAGCGAAGAAGAAAAACAAAAAATACTTTATGAATACAACGATGCACCTATTGGAGGACATCAAGGAACCGAACGCACTTTAAATAGAATTAGAATGTATCACACGTGACAGGAATAACAAAAGACGTGGAAAAATATATCGAAAAATGCGAATATTGTAAAAAATATAAATTAAGAAAAAAATTAAAAGCACCTTCAGTGATAACGGAAACACCTGATAAACCATTCGAGAAGTGCGCCTTAGATATAGTAGGGTCATTAACTATAACGAACAATGGAAATAAATATATGTTAACTTTTCAAGATTGTTTAATGAAATTTAGTAAAGCGATACCTATTGCAAACCAAGAAGCCGCGACTGTCGCAAAAGAATTTATTACGAAAATCGTGCTAGAACACGGAATTCCAGAAAAAATTTTAACCGATCAAGGAACAAACTTCGTAAGCGAGATGTTCAAAAACGTGTGCCGATTATTGAAAATCGAGAAAATACAAACAACCGCCTATCATCCGGAGAGCAACGGAGCTCTTGAAAGAACGCATAGAACATTAATAGGACATTTGCGTCATTACATCAATAGTGAACAGACTGGGACGAATGGATACCCTACGCAATTTTTACATTTAATACGACGCCACACATAGCAACAGGCTACACGCCATTCGAATTAAGGGAGCATATACAATTAGGCGTGCGAAAAATCGATCATTTTCAAGAATTTTTTAAAGTAATGTACACGTGAAAAACATTTATTTTATTAATGTAGACATTTTATATAAGTATTAAAGTACAAAAAAAAATTTTTTTTTAATTAAAATTTTTCAAAATGGCGGATGTGCAGCCTGTTGAAGTTCAACTCGATTTTCATTGGCGAGCTCTCTAGCGTCTTAAAAATGTGAAATCTGAAACAAAATCAATACAAAATACAATTAATAGATATATTGCTCCTATGTGAACCTAAATTTAGCTAAAAAGAAGCGCATTAAGATATCTTTAAACTTGTTTTAAAAAAAAAGTCAATTTTTTCATATAGTAAATTCTGAAAAAACTGTCCAAAAAATATGTAAAATGTTTTTTTTCCCCTTACAATTAGGTTCACATCAAAGGTAATAATGTTATAATTGTTCCCAAAAAAATTCAGATCAATCGGTTGAATAGTTTTTGAGATATCGTGCTCGCCAATTGTGAAAATGTAGCTTCGAGAAAGTCGCGTTTTAAGTTTGAGCAACAGAAAACCCAATAATAACTATTACTTACAGATCAGCGATTCCAGCACCGTACAAAAGTCCTTCGGCTTCCTCGAATAACGCATTTTGGGCCAGTAATCGGTCTATTCGTGCTTTTCGAGCTTCTTTTGAGGCTGAATGGCTGCGATGCTCTTCTTGCGAAACGCGGATCTCGTCGCGCTTGTTGGCAAAGGACATACAATGCGTGCCAATTGTCAATTCTAATCGTTGCATGACCCGTAGAATTGACGAAAATCCCTCAGTGAAAATTCCTTCTGCCAAATATGCTGCAATTTCCGTGATTTTAAGGCCGGAATTAAGATGTTTAGGGGCGATATGCCAAATTGTGGCATTGAAACTTTCGTTAGCGTTCTGTGTGTGGACACCTAAACATCTCTGCAGCAAATCGTCGTTGGATAAATTTCAAATATCGGGAATACATGCTCTTGAACATCTTTGTGCATTGGTGCAGGGTGCTTTAAACTTGATGGATCAATTCCACTTGCTTCTGCTTTGTTCCATTTACACCAACTGTCAACGCCAAGAGGACAGTTGTTATACCCACAACAAATATTAAAATAAAATATTAAAATATAAAATAAAACATTTACATATATTAAAGCGATTGCGTACGACATCGCGATTGCAACGCGGTTCCAATTACCAAAAACGCAATCTAGCAGTTTAAGCATTAGCAAAGCGGAACGATTTCCGAACTTAGCTGTTCAAGCAATAATAAGTAGAAATTCCGTTTAAGTAGAACAATTTCCAAATATCTTTTAGTAAGTTTAAGCAGAATTAAGCATAGCAACTTCAAAAAGGAATTGCCACATGCGATCGGTCAGTCACCGACCGCATTCCAAATCAGCTGACTAGCTCAGCAGAAGCATGTAAATAAATACCACCCGACTGAAGCCAGAGGCAGAAGTCGAGTATCAGTGCGCGAGTACGTTAACATAGTGTCACGTCATAATATCAACCTGTTAACCAACTTATAATAAGATAATAGCGAAACCGATAGCCAAGCTACAGGCTACGCCAGTGACTTCGAGTCACATAATTGTAAATCATTGGTATTAATAAAAGGTGTTAAAATATAAAGTGTGCTGAGTGTTATCCCTGTCTACCTCCGGGACTTCGACTGTACCTCGCCACGGGTACAACACAGTACTCGTGTCTTGGGTTTTCGTCCGTTGAAATCATGTGATAATACGTTGCTAAAATGGCATTTTTTATGTCTTCAATGCTGTTAATATTTCTTCGAATTGCAAGGCCGTAATAGAGACTGATTTTTTTTATCAAACCTTCAGTCAATTTACCTCGTCCGCCAAGTTTATGATCTTTTTTCACGTTTCGAAGCCGGGTGCCCATTCTTTTTGCGACGTGACCGATACATTCATTTTTTGTGACTGGATAATCATCTCCATAAGGGTTTTCTTTAAGAATAGCATTAAACGTTTTGGAATCACCATCTCCTATATAATTTAAATATTTGACGCCATATTTTTCCTCGGAGGCTAAAAACATTTCCTTTATGGAATCGACCTCCATTTTCCCCGCTGAGCCTTCGTGATTGATCTTGCATTCTGGTTCATGTTCTTCATACCATTCTCAATATTGTTCCGTATTTCGTTTATTTATCCATTACGTACAGCCTTGACAAGAACTACTTTTAACAACTAAATCTATGACTTTGCCCGTATAATAAGCAATTAGCGTCGTTACACCGTACAAAGATTTGAACCCCTTTTTTTCCAGGATCCATCTCCAGATATTTTGAAATTCAAAATTTCCAGTCCGCGCTTTTCATTTTCTTTCTTTTCTTCTTCGACTGCTTTTTTAGTGCAGGATTCAAACACAGATTTAGAAGCGTTGTAAATGTGTTGTACGACATTATTGTATGAAGATTCTTTGAAACCTTCGCATAAATCCATTAAATTGCAAAATAAATTTAATCCTTGCATGCCAATGCCTAATATACGCATCACAAAAACTATTCTTCGATTTATTTCATAACTAGTATGAAGTAATGGTCCTGAATTCACATTCCGTCGGCCGCATCCACAAATTACAACAACCCGAGTAGAAAAATTTCAGGGAAAAATTGATCAGGAACTGGATATTTTTTTTTAGCTAGAATTAATTAGACAGTAATTATTCAAAAATTGTCCAGAAAATACTGACTATTGTTTGATGGTCAATTACTGACCATAAACTATGCATGAAAAAATAGTATTTAAATATTAGGCAGTTTTTGTCCACTAAAAATTCTGAAAATGCTGGACAGGTATTTCATGAACAGCTTTTGGTCGGAAACTAGGCAAAAAAAAATGGTAAGTAAATGCTGTCGAATTTCTGTCCAGTAAAAATTCTGAAAATACAGAGCAATATTTCGTGAGCAGTTTTTGGTTGAAGGCTAGTGTTACGTCCAAGCTCCGATTCCGGGAGAAGCTGCGGAAGAGCGCAACGAACTCTGCCCGAGATTCGGTCACGCTCGATCCCCAAACTTCGGAAGGGGCAACGGAGGAGCGTCACCGAATTCGGGCTCTCGCAGGTACACACCGTGGAGTGTTCTGCGAGTCGATCGTACCTTTAAATCTCCGGAAAATGGGTCAGTGTCTCGAAAGAGACACTATGACGCCTTTTTCCGTGAGCGGTCGCGATCGTTGGTCCTTTAATTTAGGTCAGGGAACTTAATCTCTATGACCTGGGAGTGGACCTGTACAATCTAACGGGAATTGAAGGAGGAATACGAGAAAGGGTTTAATAAATGAACTTGAAGCGGGTTTTACATTTTAAAATTAAATTTCTCACACATTTATTAATAACTATAACAATATAAATGAGCATTATAATGAATACAAAAAATTTCAAATTAATAAAGTTACTAATAAAGATAAGAATTACAAATTAATTAAATTTCAAACTTAAAATATTAATAAAATATGTCAAGTCTTATGACTTTCACAATTAAATAATCCATATAAAAAAAACTATATAATATAAGTTGGTCAAATAGAGTCAATGTGTTGGTTAATAAAATTACAAATATCTATAGAGTCAATGTGTTGGTTAACAAAATTACAAAATATCGTGTGTGTGTGTGTGTGTGTGTGTGTGTGTGGGACGAGAGGGATAGGAGAAGAGTTAAGAGGAGTTCCTGTGACAATTACAGGGGAGTGCAGGTCGGACGGCGTTCATGCGAACGAAAAAGGGGAAGGAGATCCCAGGGAGGTACATGATGATTTCATGTTCCGGGAAGAGGTCTGCGGGATGGAAGGAGGTGGAAGAAAAATCAGGAAGGGGAGGAAACATCTGCCCAGGGAAGGAGGTGGTGACGGGGGGAGGAAGAGAAGTCTGTGGGGGGAAGGAGGTGGTGAAGGGAGGAAGAGAAGTCTGTGGGGGGAAGGAGGTGGTGACGGGAGGAGGAAAAGTCTGTGGGGTGAAGGTGGTGGTGAAGGGAGGAAGATAAGTCTGTGGGGGGAAGGAGGTGGTGACGGGAGGAGGAAGAGTTTGTTCGGGGAAAGAGGAGGTGGTGACGGGAGGAGGAAAAGTTTGTTCGAGGAAAGAGGAGGTGGTGACGGGAGGAGGAAGAGTTTGTTCGGGGAAAGAGGAGGTGGTAACGGGAGGAGGAAGAGTTTGTTCGGGAAAAGAGAAGGTGGTAACGGGAGGAAGAAGAGTTTGTTCTGGGAAAGAAGAGGTGGTGACGGGAGGAAGAAAGGTCTGTTCGTCGAAGGAGGTGGCGACGGGGGAAGGTGAATGGGGTTCTATGAGTGGAGGATGAGTGGGAATCTCGTCCAGAGAAAGGGGAGGAAATCTCTCGTGCATTGGGAGAGGGGAAATCGAGGGGGAATCAAGGGGAGTTAAAAGCGGGAATTTGGTGAGGTCAAGGGGAAACTCTGAGGAATCAACGGGGGAGTAGGAGGGTTCCGGATATTGTAAGTGTGTAGATGTGGGTGTGCGTGTGTCCGTGGCGGGCTGAGCGGAGGGAGGCGTGACAATAACCGTAGGACGCGATGTAACGTCTACGGGAAGAGGCGTCAGCGTAATATCTACGGGTAGAGGCGTCGGCGTAATATCTACGGGTAGAGGCGTCGGCGTAATATCTACGGGTAGAGGCGTCGGCGTAATATCTACGGGTAGAGGCGTCGGCGTAATATCTACGGGTAGAGGCGTCGGCGTAATATCTACGGGTAGAGGCGTCGGCGGAATATCTACGGGTGGAGGCGTCAGCGTAATATCTACGGGGAGAGGCGATTGACAGAGCCGCGAACTCCGGCGTTTCTTCGAGTAAGGGCCTCTTGGGCGGGCCTCTCTAGTGGCACCCCGAGTGCGCACTAAAATGCGAAGAGGGGATTAGGTGTGGAGAAATAAAATAAAAAAAATTAAAATTTGAGTTTACGTCCAAGTAATTTGTTACGTAAGTTCTCTTTTTTTTCTTAGGGAAAGTGAAGGGGAGAGGAAGGGAAATAAAAATGTGTCTTACTTGTAACCCGAAAGAAAGGTGGCGGCAATCGGTCCCCCTGGACACGGTCCACTATGGCGGAGCTGCCAGTCAAACCTGGAGCCAGGTTTCAAAGAGCCTCGGTGGGTCTCGGAGGCGCACGATCGGCCGTAGATGGTCCAGGTGGACTTCGACGACCTCGGAGATGCACAGACGGGCAAACGGTCGACGGACCGTAGGTAGGCCTCGGTGCACTGACTCTAAGGTTGTCTTCCCATACGTCCCTTTGCCAGTCAGTAAAATAATATTACTAGGGTGATGTCATCTTACTGACTGGGGAAGTGTTCTCATTCTCGCCAGTAAAAAGTGACGTCAGGTTTGTTGCGTTTCTATGCCCTTCGCTTTCTACAGTTTTCGTTTCATATTACAGTTTGATTTCGTATTTTCGTCATCAATGATCTTCATCGAATAGGTGAGTAAGTAATATATATTCCATGTAGCAATGATTTACTTGCAACTCTGTAATATTTCGGTACACATGTCTTAAAATAATTGACCCCGGCGATAAAAAGAGGTTAGACAACGATTTCGTTGCTCGATGCTATTAATTTAATATTGTTCAACGGCCAACTGTTTAATTTTCATTAAATAAGTTTTTATTTGTACATAAATTATTATCATTGCTACAGGCAAGGCATTCTACTTTTACGAAACAGAATGGCGTTACACAATGGTGCACTGATTACTATAATCAACGAAATTGTTGATTCGTCTGATAGCGATTCTTCGGATACGGATGACGATGAATTATTCGTGAACGCAATTCCCATAATTCGTGGCAAAAGGCCCAGAATACAAAGTTACATGGAGGTTATTAGTTTATATGACGATGACGAATTTAAATCAAATTTTCGGTGAGTTGTTATTTATTCTTCAAAATATATTTCTATGTTTCATTGAAATATTACTGGTTATTGGCGAAAAATGTTAATATAGGTTAATATATAGTAAATATTTCTATGACCGTAATTGATAAACAATAATAAACTAGAAGAAGAAGCCTATAACGGTCGAAGCTAGATCAACGTGCTTATAATAATTGTGTGAAATTTTATATACTGCGTATGTAGTCCCCCCCGCGACGCTGATAGATTTTCAGCATTGACGCATACATATTCACTACCGCAGTAATATCACTAAGTTAAATTAACAAGCAATTTAACAAATTTGATGCCATAGCATCTTATAGATCTTAATACTATGTTGAAAGACATAT
>NW_017275000.1:67028-73078 GCF_001594065.2 Cyphomyrmex costatus | reverse complement strand
TACATTACCTTACTGATGAGTCCAGTAGTGGAAGCCGGGACGAAACGCCAACTTGTTATATTCTTCGCAATCTTATTTTTCACGGAATTTGATTTATTATTAATTTAATTTACATTAAATTAATAATAAAAATCGTTAAATTTTAATATATGTCTTTCAACATAGTATTAAGATCTATAAGATGCTATGGCATCAAATTTGTTAAATTGCTTGTTAATTTAACTTAGTGATATTACTGCGGTAGTGAATATGTATGCGTCAATGCTGAAAATCTATCAGCGTCGCGGGGGGGACTACATACGCAGTATATAAAATTTCACACAATTATTATAAGCACGTTGATCTAGCTTCGACCGTTATAGGCTTCTTCTTCTAGTTTATTATTGTTAATATATAGGTTTAAAGTGTTACATTTTTCGCTCACTAAAAACATTAATTGATGAATATTATTTCAAATGAAATGAAATATATCATTCCAACCATATATATTATATTTTTGCAGTCTCCACAGAAATACATTTGAGTACATTTTGGATCTAATTCGACCACAATTGGCAAATTGGCCACAAATTCTTGGAAGGCCTTCGATATCGGCATGCAGGCAACTTTACATTGCACTATGGATGTTAGCAACTCCGGACTCGTTCAGGTAAAAAAAATTAACGGATTACTTAATATCGTTGTTCATTTTTTTTTTTTTTTTTTTAACGTGTGGAAATGCGTTACGCATACCCCGCCCTCCGGGGAGAGGGGCGGGGTTATGTGGGACTCTCCCCTCAACCTAACCAGGAAGAGGGGCCTACCCACTAAAACCACACAAGTGTCCAACCGCGGCCATGGTGGGCCAGGGAGGGTTCTATACATCGGTAACCACCTCCCTGACTCGGCCCAAGGCCCTAAAGGGCCACCGACCTAACCTTTGTGCCGGCGGTGGGGACACCACCCACCGACGGCACCCACCCTAGCCCCTGTTCTATGTGAGAGCGAGAGGTCTCCCGCCTCTCACTCCCCCACAGGGGTTCAGGCAGAGGGGGTGAGGGTGGGATCGCCAGGGGGACCGGCAAGCCGGACACCCATGACGACCACCACCCCCACCCCCCCCACACATCCGTCCGTCAGTCCGTCGTCAACGAAAAACGACCTAAGTCATAGTCGTCCTCGTCGTTCCGGTCGTCTCAGTTTCCTGTCTTGGCGCGTCCACCAGTCAAGGTCTAGGGTCTGGGGGAGCTCCGTCGCTTCCTACCGCCTCTTCTGTTGGAGGCAGAACCTTTCCTCGCGTCGTTGATGTGCGCCCTCTCTTTATCCCTCTCCGCCTGGGCCTTGGCTCCCATGACTCTATCGGCGAAGTGAAGGAACGCCTATCGTTGTTCATTTAAGTATGGTTAAAAATGCTAATATGACTGCAATTACAGATCGGTATGTACAAAGTTTGACGTAGGAATGGCAACTGCTTGGCGAAGTTTATTGAGAGTATGTAAGGCTTTGTACAAGTTACGAAATGATTTTGTAAGTTGGCCAACGAGGGAAAAAGCTGAAGAAACGTGGACTGCAATTGAACTACAATACAAATTCCCACGAGTAATTGGTGCTATTGATGGTACACTTATTAAAATAAGTGCACCTAAATCATCCTCAAGCATATATATGCAGGAAAAATTACCATGCTATACAATTACAGGTTCATTTATTAATTATAATGATGAGAACTATCTGTATAGCATTCATGGCTATTTAATTTATAATATATTGTGGCTCGTATTCAGAACGCGTTTACAACGATGTTAGTGCTCTAACATGCTATAGTTTACGTTAAGCATACTACGGTTTTATCTCTGAAGTTCTATAGTATGCGTAACGTAAACTATAGCATGTTAGAGCGCTAACATCGTTATAAGCGCGTTCTGAATACGGTCCTATAGAATTTGAGAGATAAAAACACGCTTTTACTAATAAAAATGCGTTCTGAATACGGATCTATATCTTTTGTAGGTTGTGTGCGATGAAAAACTCAGATTCATACGTTGTTATTCGGGACAACCAGGATCAGTTCACGACATGCGAACGTTCATGTACTCCGGATTGCAACGAAAGTGTAATGCACAATTCTTTCCGGAAGACAGCCATTTACTCGGTGATGCAGCATACACGCTACAGCGACACGTAATGGTTCCGTACAGGGACAATGGTCACCTAACACAAGCTGAAACCAATTTTAACAAGAAGTTGTCATCTGCACGTATGATAGTAGAACGGTCTATTGGGTTATTGAAAGGACGCTGGCGTTGCTTACTAGACAAACTTCCAATGACTCGAACGGATCTGATACCACGCTACCTCATTGCTTGTTGTGTTTTGCATAACATTTGTTTACTGAGAAACGACAAAATCGACATACCGATACTGGTAGGAAATCCTCAGAATATGCTCGAAGAATTGCATCCACTAGATTTAAGCAACGAAGACCGCAATGAAGGAGTAATAAAACGTGAGAATTTAACTCGTGAATTAAATTTGTATGACAATGTGTAGAAAATACTTATATATGTTAATAAAAAATGTAAAAATTGTTTTATTGTTTAATCTTGTATGTTTTTTTTTATATTTACATTCTTATATTAATTTAAAACTAAAAAATATTAAAGAATATAGTTATATCTTATATTATCTTATCTTATTATATTATCTTATAGTTATAAGATATCTTATCTTACATTATCTTATTATATTAAAACATTAAAGAATAATTATCTTATCTTTTATTATTACCACAGGTTGTGGATTCTACTATTTAGATATAAACATAACTACCCAGTGAACATGAATGTCTAACAGACAATCCGAAAGACGTCTTAAAAAAGACGACTTTAAGACGTTTACAAAAAGACATCTTTAAGATAACTTTTAGCCAAGTCCTAAAGACAATTCTTTTTAAGACGTCTTTTGGACGTCCTTTCCAGGACGACTTTAAGATTTTACAAAAAGATATCTTAAAGACGACTTTTAGTCAAATCCTATAAAGACATCTTTTTTAAAATATCTTTTGGACATATCTGTTTAAGACATTTTGCAGAACAAGAATAAGATAATATTAGATAATATTAGATAATATTAGATAATATTAGATTTTCATAGTACTGGCGGTGTGTGTGTGTGTATATCGAAACTCTGTCAATATAACCTAATTTAATCCAGAAAAATCGTAATGTCCAAAATTAATCTGAAAAATGTCTGAACAATGACATTGTAGAATGTCTCAAAGACGTCTTATAGACCATTATAAGGAATGTCTGAGAGACATCCATCAAAATGTCTAAAATATGTCTAATATGACGTCTGACAGACGTGTAATAAGACTACTAAAAGACAGACATAAGACGCCTTAAAGACGACTTTTAGTAAATTTTTCGGACGTCCTACAGAATTTTATGACGTCTTTTAGGCGTCTTAAAGACGACTTATTGTTCACTGGGTACTATTTAGATAAATGTTTCGCAGACAATAATAATTTCGTAAAATTATTAGACAAAATACAAATATTATCACAAAATACAAACATTATCACAAAATACAAACATTATCACAAATATTATCACGCAATAACTTCAATTCTTCTTCTGGATTACTTCGATTAGTTTCTCCAAGAGCTTCACTTTTTTCTCTCTGTAAGCTTCGTTCTTTAGCCTTCTTAGTTTCTTTTCCTGCAACAGCTCTTCTAAAACGGCATTTCTCTTTCTATTAGATGGTCCTGCATCTACAAATTGCAATAGAATGCGTATAAACATATTTTATTTTTCTCTTGTTAACACAGCACATGAAATTGGGGAACTTCAATTACTAAATGAGTTACGTTCGTTACAGTTTTCAAAAGTTGCATCTGTTAACTCGTTGCTCGCTACTGCAATCGATTGAACCCACGGCTCTTTTCTACAGATTTCGTGAATTTCCTGAAAACAAAGTACACGATTTATACAACAAATGTTTTGAAAAGAAAAAAAGATAATACATTAATGTACTGTACATCGTAGTATGCAAACGACTTTCGATCATTTCCCGATTGCCGATTGTGGTCGAGAACCTTTCTGTACTTTCTTTTAAGTGCATCAAATTTTGTCGAACATTTATCTGGAGTAAACTTGTATCCCCTGGCCAACATTCCCTCTGCGACCGATTTCCATAAATTTCTTAATAACATTTTTCCTGTCTTTATTTTGGTGTATTGCTCGCCGTACAAGGTGATTAATAACAAGGTTTGCTCGTGGGTCCACTTCCCTTCTGCGATCGGGACCTGCGACGATTCTGTAAACACATTGACTACATTTGTGGAAAATAGCGTGTTTATTACACTGATAACAAAATAATCATTACTATTTTTATTAATGTTATAATATAATATAATTGTTGTAATTTCTTAAGGAATTACTTGTATCACAAGAATAATGTGCAGTCTGAAGCCCTGATGAAGAGTTTACTTGCTCATTCCTCTCAGTCTCTTTCCTTTGAATTAGTTCGTTTAAGACGGATTGAGCAAATTGCATATCTGTAAAATATCCGAGAATGCATTATTTTAAATCGAAAATTAATAAACAAGAACCAGAATATAAAGTATAGAAAATAATTGTTATTTTTGTCTGTAAAAAAGATATTAATTACCAGTAAATGCTCGCTGTGCATCCTTCAGATCCAAGTAGCATTCATACTCTGTATTGCTTTCTACGTCGATAAATTTCATGTATTTCTGTTTTTCTGTATTATTAGTATTACTACACGACTTCTGTGCCATTGCTTGTTTAAATATTATTGATATTATTGGAAGTAAAACAGCCTATAAAATAGAATTTTTTGTGAGTGTCATGTCGACAAGTTATGTTAAGGGAACCTTTAGCATTTTTTCTTTATTATACGTTACAAGTAAACCTTTCAATTATTTCATAAATATGAAGTAATTGTGAAATTAGTGTAAAATCAATGACATAAAAAAAAATGTTTTGCAATAAATTTGAATGCAAAGATGTAAATGTGAAAAAATTATAAGAAGGGCGGAAAAGAATTTCTGTAATTGAACCGTTGGCCGTTGAATAATATTAAATTAATAGTATCGAACAACGAAATCGTTGTCTACCTCTTTTTATCGCCGGGGTCAATTATTTTAAGACATGGGTACCGAAATATTACAGAGTTGCAAGTAAATCATTGCTACATGGAATATATATTATTTACTCACCTATTCGATGAAAATCACTGATGACGAAAATACGAAATCAAACTGTAATATGAAACGAAAACTGTAGAAAGCGAAGGGCATAGAAACGCAACAAACCTGACGTCACTTTTTACTGGCGAGAATGGGAACACTTCCCCAGTCAGTAAGATGACGTCACCCTAGTAATATTTGTATTTTACTGACTGACAAAGGGACATATGGGAAGACAACCTAACTAAACACCAGATCTTGGGGTGCGTTCCGAGACGCGCATGAAGCGCGTGGACTGCAATACTGATGCACAACACTTTGAAATTGTTCCGTTTTTTCAATGCGCGCATAACACGCATGAAGCGCTTATGAATTCGGACCGGTTTCCTGTGCGAGCTATGCGAGTTCAAGATGGACGCTATACAAGACGTCAATAAACAATTTCTAATAATTGTAATTTCTTCTTTAATACTTTTAAAGAAAAATGATGAAAGTTCCGATGACAGTTCCGACTCGAGCGATAGTGAAAATGAAGTCGAAGGCATATCTCTAAGTGATACGCAGAAATTTTTTTTTCTATTAATAGTAGATAAATCACGTGGAAAACAAATTGGAGTTGAAAAAATTATTGATTACGTCGATCGCGTAATTCCTAATTAATATAACGTCTAATCTATACATTAAATAAATCAAGGTAAAATAATATGCCATTAATTTTGATGAAAGTATTCAACATAAATTAAAAGGGCGAAGTAAAAGTCAGAAGTAAATTACATTTAAAATAATTTAAAAATGTTAACATATTTACAATAGAAATATTACAAAAAATTGTTTAAAATTAAAAACATTATGCCCGTTA
>NW_017275000.1:63023-66237 GCF_001594065.2 Cyphomyrmex costatus | reverse complement strand
AAGGGCGGGCTTTTCCTTTGTCTAAAATTTTTGCAACGCTAGCAACTTGTGACATGATTTACGATTTTTCTTAACTCCTATCGATATTGGTATCTAGCGTCTTCTAGGAAGAGCTCCGGGAATAAAGGATTTTACGATTTTTGCTAGTCCTATCGAGGTTGATCTCGCGTGTTCTCGGGGAGTTAAGAAAAATAAAGTAATTTACAATTTTTCTTAAGGGTTTTATGCGTAGGAAATTACTATCGGGACCACGTCGCGCTTTGTTATAGATAAAATATATGACTAGAAGAGTTGTCGGTTTCCGCGCTCCATTTACATTTATTGAATGTCTAATAAACATGTCCGTGGGAAATCCTCTAAGAGTTTTACGATGGACATGGCGCCAGTTATTTTTTTAAGCTAGTTTTCTTAGAGTTACGGATCATTCCCAGATGATACTTTAGAGTGTTTGTTATCTAGTGACCGCTTAGAAATATATGGTTTCGCAATTTTTATAGCCGTCTGCCCTTTGTACGCAAGTTGTTTTCCTCGTTTAATTTTTCTTTTGAGTGGCATTTACGAGTTTCCCAGCGCGTGGTGTTTACTTAGGCCTCTATTATCAGATATCCGCGCTCGGGCCCTTCTCGTAAATCTCACTCTGGTCATGACGCTGACCAAGATCTTTTGAAAGAAAAGAATCGTGGAGTCTACAGGACGTAACACTAATAAAAAAAAATGATAAGTAAATGCTGTCCAATTTCTGTCCAGTAAAAATTCTAAGAATACTGAGCAGTATTTCATGAGCAGTTTTTGGTCGGAAACTAGGCAAAAAAAAAGGATAAATAAATGCTAATTTTTGTCCAGTAAAAATTCTAAGAATACTAGACGGTGTTCTTTAACCAGTTTCTGATCAGAAACTAATAGTAAATAAAAATGATTATGTAAGCGCTGTACAATTTCTTTCTTTATTGAAGCATTATTATATACAATCAAAATAATTTAATATAAATATTAATAATAATAATAATGAATAATAATAATAATAACTGGATGATAACAATAATAATAACTGAATAATAATAATAACCGAAATACTAATTAACTAATTATATTTTCTACTTCTTCCGTATCATTTCTTTCTTCTGTATTTTCATCTGTGTCATCTTCTATGTTTTCTTCGTTGAATATTACTGCAGATTTCTCTAATTTAGTTATTTTTTTTTTATCCCAGTCTTTAGCATTGCTAATAACATCTCCTAGAGCTTTGTTAAAAGTTCTTTCCGTTATATTGAAATCTTCGCGATTGATAAATGTATCTGTAAATAGGATTGAATGAAATAGAGAATAACTTATAAGCAGGGCTGGGTAAGTTAATGTTTTTTCTTAACTGAATAAAGTTAAAGTTAATGGCTTTACAAAATTAATAAAGTTAAGTTAAAAGTTGAAGGAATAAAATATTAACTTAACGTAAGTTTAGTTAATATTGAATTAACTCAAGTTGAAAAAAGTTAATTTTGAAAAAAATTATTTTTTAGATCAAAATGTCCTAATTTTTCTTATAAAATGAGATTAAATAACTACAATACAGATTATGTAGGTTTACTTTTTAATAAGTCTTAAGCCATAAGAAATTATCAATTAAATTCGAATACGAGAAGAATATTTAACTGTAATTAGTCAATTTCTTATGACTTAAAGCTTAAAACACTTATGTATATCCGGACTAAGGTTTAAGACATAAGGCATAACCGCATAAGCCAATTAGAGGGTTGTATTAGCATCTTAAGAAATTACTTAAGATTGTCTTAAAATATGAATATACGCTCTTAGGACGGAATCCATAGACGTTACTCAAGATTCGAGATGGTATTAAACTAGTGCATGAACCAACCAGAGAGCCGTATTAGCATCTTAAGACATTCCTTGAGATTTAGACTATATGTTCGAACTATAGATTCCGGCCTTAGTCTTATTATATCTCACTATTTTTCTAAGATATTTAAAAGAGATAAAAAAATTTTTTTAACTTAAAAAGAAAGTTAAAAAGTTACCGTTTAAATGTAACTTAGTTAAGTTAAAATTTAATGCATTTAAAATTAATTAAGTTAAATTAAAAGATATTAACTTTTTAACTTTTTTTTTAACTTTTAACTTTTTAACTAGTTACTATCCAACCCTGCTTATAAGCAATGTTTAAAAATATTAATATATCGTTTTTAAAAACACGAAGGAAGAAGAGCCAAAGATTAAAATGTTAAGCATTTCTAGTCATTATCTACAGTTTCTAATTATTAATGTTAATTATTTACCAAATAATTGTTTGGCAAAATATGTTTTAGAAAAAATTTGTTTCTCATTTATCTTTTTAACGGCCGTAAATTGTGTTATTACAACTTTTGCAAAATATTTTCTTAATATATTGACAATATTCCTAGATAAACTTAATTTATTGTCAATTAAGATACTGTTCATCTTATCCTGAAAATAAATAATATGTAAAAATTATAATTGAAATTAAAATGCATATACAACATTGAGATTAAAAAGCATATTGAAATTACTTCATTCGAACACTCGAAAACAATAAATTATTTTTCATAAGAGTATAACTTTCTCTTTATTATTATGATTGTAAGTTATAAAAAACCTCTGTTGCTCATATTACAAATAACATATTTGTACTTTTACAAATATTAAATAGATTTTTTTATAAATTTAAATAATAGTTAGAGGTACAACTGGTCAAAGAAACACTGGGTTACCCTATATAAATGTAACCTCGCAAATTAAAAAACCCAACAAATTTAAACTTTTGAAAACTAACCGCAAAAATTTGATCCTTCCTAAATTAAAACGATTACCTAACCACAAAATAGAAAACCCAACAAATTTCAACCTTTGAAAATTATCCCCGAAAATTTGAACTTTTCTAAATTAAAATGATTATCTAATAATGTAACATAATAATTTAAACCTTTAATATTTTAAATGTATTATCTAATATAATATATGACCATGAAAAGTAACTGATATATTACTAAATGTGCCAGTTCAAAGTGAACATACATTATGTTATTTTCTATGTTATGTACCACGAAAAGTAAATGAAAACTACAAAAATTGAACCTTTCAAAATTAAAACGATTACCTAATCACAAAATAAAAAACCCAATAAATATCATCCTTTGAAAATTGACCCCAAAAATTTGTACCATTCTAAATTAAAATGATTATC
>NW_017275000.1:57466-59632 GCF_001594065.2 Cyphomyrmex costatus | reverse complement strand
GGGGGGGGGGGGGGGAGGGGCGAGTGGAGAAAATTCGTTGGACCAAAGATGGTGGAGGTGCGAGTGAAAGGTGAGAGAGGATGTTGAAAAGTTTAAAAATGCGGACAGAGAAGAAGAAGGAGAAGGAGAAGGAGAAGGAGAAGGAGAAGGAGAAGGAGACGTTTCTTAATTTTTCATTAAAATCACCACTTTTCGACCGTTTATATCTCCATAACGGCTTGACCGATTTAAAATTTTTTTGGCTCAAATTACTCGTGGCGATGCCACCTTTCAGGACATATGACGTTTAATTCAAAATTTTTTATATTTTAGTAGTTATGCACCTCCCAAAAATGGACTTTGGTGGCTCGGAATAAGAGACTTGTAGCGTCTCAAAGTTTTTGAACATGGCCGCAGACGCTACCGCGTCTCCTGATATGTATATATACCGGGTGTTTCAGACCACCCGTACCACTCATTTAAAAGCTAAAGACATGATTATTTTAAATATGTAAAAACGGTTTCTTTATAACTCTATCGAATGGTGATATTTTCAACTTTCGGTTGCGGCCGGAAGTAGGTGTTTCAGATCGGAAGTGCACTTTTATAAATTTAACATAGGATTTTTTATTGCAGATTTTGATTCTATGCAAAAAAATACAAAACTTTTGTACCAAACATTTTTTCGAAAAATGTCAGTTATTACCTTCAAATGTCCTTCAAAATGTTTTTCGTCAAAAACAACATTTTCCAACAACTTTTATCGACATAACGCACGATTAACGAGCTTGTGGGTGGTTAAGCGTACGTGCGTGTGCGCGTGAGTGTCCTACTCTCGGCATCACCCAGGATCAACGACGTGGACGTAGTAGGTGACTGATCCCATCGGGGTGCTGGTTTAACGTGAGTAATCCCCTTGCCTCTCACGTGTGCATGTGCGTGCGTGCGTGCGTGCGTGCGTGCGTGCGTACGTGCGTGTGTGTGTGTGTGTGTGTGTGTGTGTAGTATACCCACGCGATAAAAGAATTGACTACATAAAGCAATGGACACCATGTGAATTCCAACGCAAGCCTCGTAAACCAGACGTTCAATTAAAAGCATCAGAATTAAGGTTTATTTTATTGTATATTATTATAATTATAAGAATTGATTCATTGTGCTTGTTGATAGGAAGTCTGAAAAGAAAAAAGGTATCGATTTAAAAGACTCTTACCTTTTCTTTTCAGAATTTTCCCTTCAATAAACCTGAAAATACGGCACAAAGAATCAATTCTCTTATAATAATAAAGATAAAACTTATTTGATACAGTTACTCAAAACATAAAATTACTTGGTTTTAGTACTTGAAATCTTTAAAACTTTAAATAATTATCTAATAATGAAATATATTAACATGGAAAGTAACTGATATATTATTGAAGGTGCCAGTTCAAAGTGAACATTCATATATCCTTTTGTTGCATATATACGTAATAATGATTTAACAACACTTGTACACTAGTTGTTTACAATAGTAAGTTTATAAAGAATTTATTGGCTCATAACCCTGTTTCTCTCCATTAGTTTTAAATTTATTGAGCCTTATTACAATTTACATTATAATAGCAATGTTAAATCATTATTACGTATATATGCAACAAAAGAATATATACTTTATGTATGTTTACTTTGAACTGGCACCTTCAATAATATATGAGTCATTTTTCATGGTAATATGCACCATTTCATTATCTTTCAATAATAAAATGTATTACGTTAAAATGGACAATTTGGTATAAGAATTCTTTTAAATTAATATTGATCTTTTGTGATTTATTTTTAAAAAACTGTTATATGTATATAGGTATATATATATACTGTTTAATCTCTCACCTAGAACACTATAATTTATTCAGGATTTTGGAGTGTAAGTTATAAGTAGTTTTTAATCACGTATATCTTCATAAGTATACATTTACAAATTATTATTCTAATTAATAATAATTATCGTGAAGAAGGATTGTTCTGATAATCAATTTCGTAATAACATTATACCAAAAAAATCTATTACCTATAATCAAATACGCCAATAAACGTAATTTTTGAAAAAAATGATTGAAATTATTTAAATTATTTATATATTTTGCAGGTACACAATTTAGATGTAATTGATCAAAATGGTATTCAATTGGGAGGAAGAAATACCTA
>NW_017275000.1:56020-56615 GCF_001594065.2 Cyphomyrmex costatus | reverse complement strand
ATTAATAATTATTATCGTGAAGAAGGATTGTTCTGATAATCAATTTCGTAATAACATTATACCAAAAAAATCTATTACCTATAATCAAATACGCCAATAAACGTAATTTTTGAAAAAAATGATTGAAATTATTTAAATTATTTATATATTTTGCAGGTACACAATTTAGATGTAATTGATCAAAATGGTATTCAATTGGGAGGAAGAAATACCTAAAACGATAATAATGTAAAGATATTAGAGAGATCTGAGTACATTGAAAGTTCTTGATGCCAGTGCTATAATGTGCTTGGATGTGACTAATGCAAAGCTCGTCGACAATAATGTTGCCCTAAATAAAAGTACATTAAATTCTGAAGATAATATGATGCAACCGACAATTATGACGTTAGAAAACAAACTGATATATTATTGAAGGTGCCAGTTCAAAGTGAACATTCATAAAATGTATACCCTTTTGTTGCATATATATGTAATAATGATCTAACAACACATGCACACTAGATGTTTATAATAATAATGTTAAATCATTATTATTTCGTATATATGCAACAAAAGAATATACATTTTATGTATGTTTACTTTGAACTGGCAC
>NW_017275000.1:25591-55797 GCF_001594065.2 Cyphomyrmex costatus | reverse complement strand
TAATATCGTGAAGAAGGATTGTTCTGATAATCAATTTCGTAATAACATTATACCAATAAAATCTATTACATATAATCAACAATCAAATACGCTAATAAATGTAATTTCTGAGAGAGAAAAATGATTGAAATTATTTAAATATTTATATATTTTGCAGGTACATAATTTAGAAGTAATTGATCAAAATGGTGTTCAATTTGGATGGAGGAGGAAATACCATAAAACGATAATAATGTAAAGACATTGGATCCGAGTACATTGAAAGTTCTTGATGCCAGTGCTATAATCTTGAATGTGACTAATGCAAAGCTTGTCGACAATAATGTTGCCCTAAATAAGAGTGGTATCAAAATAGTTGACAAGCGCAGTAGTACATTACAATAATAAAAGTACATTAAATTCGGAAGGTAATGCAATGCAAACGACACTTTCGACATTAGAAAACAAACTGATATATCATTGAAGGTGCTAGTTCAAAGTGAACATTGATAAAATGTATATCCTTTTGTCGCATATATACGTAATAATGATTTAACAACACTTGCACACTAGATGTTAATAATAATAATGTTAAATCATTATTATTTCGTATATATGCAACAAATAAATATACATTATATGTATGTTTACTTTGAACTGGCACCTTCAATAGTATATGAGTCATTTTTCATGGTAATAATGTATAATCCTCACAATATTAGTTACTAATTATAATAATAATTTGTAAATGTGTGCTTATGAAGATACACGTGATTGAAAACTGGTTAACTCACACACATGTGCTCCAAACTCTTGAATCAAATATAGTGTTCTAGGTGAGAGATAGAAATAACAGTTTTTTAGATTTCAAAAATGAATCACATAAGATCAGTATTAATTCAAAAGAATTCTTATGTACTCCAAAATCTTGAATCAAATATAGTGTTCTATGTGATCAAAATAACAGTTTTTTATATTTTAAAAATAAATCACAAAAGATCAATATTAATTTTAAAAGAATTCTTATAAAATTGTTTTACCATATTTTGTCTACTTTAGCGTAATACATCTTTATTATTGGAAGATAATGAAATGGTAAAAAACCTTAGCATACATAATGAGGTATTCAAGTCAGATGTAAAGTTGGCAACTGTTGGTGTATGTTTACTTTGATGAACCTGGCACCTTCAATAATATGTGAGTCATTTTTCATGGTAATATATAACATTTCCATTTCATTATCTTTCAATAATACTATTATAGTTTCAATAATACTATTATAGTTTTAATAATACTATTATAGTTATATCAATAAAACTATTATAGTTTGATCTCTTACCTAGAACATTATATTTGATTCAAGATTTTAGAGTGTAAGTTAACAAGTTTTCAATCACGTATATTTTCATAAGTATACGTTTACAAATTATTATTCTAATTAATAATTAATATCGTGATTGTTCTGATAATCAAATACACTAATAAACGTAATAAGTGTTTTGGTATAATGTTATTAAGAAATTGATTAACAGAACAATCGTTCCTCACAATATTGATTATGAATTAGAATAATATTTTGAAAATGTATACTTATGAAGATACACGTGATTGAAAACTGTAACTCACACACATGTGCTTCAAAATCTTGAATCAAATTTCTAGGTGAAAGGTCGAAATAACAGTTTCTTGTATTTCAAAAATGAATCACAAAAGATGAGTATTAATTTCAAAAGAATTCTTATGTGCTCCACAATCTTGAATCAAATATAGTGTTCTAGGTGAGAGATCCAAATAACAGTTTTTTATATTTCAAAACTGAATCACAAAAGATCAGTATTAATTTTAATAGAATTCTTATATCAAATTGTCTATTTTAACGTAATACATTTTGTTATTGAAAGATAATGAAATGGAAATTAATATATATATAAAAAATCTTGGCATACATAATGAGGTATTCAAGTACATGTTTCAGTTAGACTTATTGTTAGTCAAATCAGACGTAAGTTCGGAACTGTTGGGTATTACTGAAAAAGAAGAGAAGGGAACTGCTGTCTTTTTCACCTTATTATTTTCTTAAATCTAATGACACGTATCATTTGTACGCCAAGTTAAATTCTACCCTTCTTTCTCTCCGACTCGCCCCACTACTCATCATTGTCACTCTCCTTCATATATGTATAATATATTTTTAAATAATTCTTTAAATCATTTTTTGTATATATTTTTGATACATCTGTACTTTAACATAATATATTATCACGAAAGTAACTGATATTAAAATATCTATGTAAATATACAATTTATACTAACTTCGATACATTGCACATCCTCCTTCCTCTTCTACTCCCTCCTCCTTTCCCCACTACTCATCTTTTCCATTTTATTTTACTATCTTGTCGTATAATATGGATTTTTCCCATAAAATATATCGTTTAATTAAGTAGTCTTTAAAAATTCTATCTCTAAGGATTTAAGAGGTACCATTCTTACACTTATTTAATTCTAATGACATGTATCATTTGTATGTGTATATAAACTTACCTTTTTAAAAAAAAAAGGTAGAAAGAGCGTTAAGAGTGGGTGCTGCTGGTCAGAAAACCATTTGGACCAGTTTCACCAACGTCAATTACTTAATCGACTGTGAAACTGACCAATCACATTTGCTGTTTAGTAGAACCATCTTTAAAAACCTACGTGATATTATCCTTATTTACTTAATTCTAATGACATGTATCATTTGTATAAAAGATTTGATATCAATAGTAGGCGCCAAGTTTTTCTACCTTATTACTTACTTAATTTTAATGATATTTATCATTTATATACAATATTTGATATCAACAGTCGGCGCCAAGTTAAATTCTACCAAATTAAAAAGTAAAACACAAGTGGTACTTTTAATCTTTAAGAACCAATATAGTATTATTATTTAAATTCTACTAAATTAAAAAGTAAAACCCATGTGGTGTACTATCTTTATCTTCATACAATGAAACCTAAGTATATGCCTTTGTATTCTTATTAGAAGATCTTCCTATTCGAAACTAAGTGATTTAATTCTTCTTTAAAAAAATTATATCACAATTAATTTAAAAACAATAACGCGTTATGGACCGGACCATACGTAATCTTAGAAAAAAATTCCGACCTTAACTATACCATAAAGATAGCGTGGAAAAAACTATTAACACACATAAACCGTCTTAAATTATACATATAAAATTAAAAATAAGATTAAAAATAAATATAAATACAACTCACCAATAGACGACAGTCCAACAGTAATCCAATGGGATAATCCAATAATAGTAAAATAAACTATACTACACTAATAACTATTACTGCACTAAATAAAAAGTTAAAAATAATAATAAAATAATAGAAAACTAACACTAAAAGTTAATAATAAAAAAGAGATTAAACTTAATCGGCGGAAATGCCGGGTTGTGGATCACTAACACTGACACCACGACCACGATCACCTACACGGAGGACAGCCAGGATTTGAGCGCGACCGCGACCGCCTACGCGGACGATATCCTCCCGAGTCCATCCGTCCAAGATTTCACCATGTCCACGACCGCCTATGCGGAGGAAACCCTCCCGATTTGGTCCATGGACGATTTCACTCCGAGCGCGACCACGACCGCGACCGCCTACATGGAAGACACTCTCCTGATCTAACCGATACAAGTTCGCACGCATAAGCGTAAAACCGCGACCGCGGTCCACTACACTTGGCAGACCAACTCCACGTACCGGAGCGATAAAAGCTCCCGGAACACCCGGCACCTCCCTAACACCAAACACTGGCTCAATATCGGGAATAATAGCTCGACACATATTTAACGCAACGAAGTCCGAGAGACTACTAACGAGACAGAGAGCACATAAAAAATCTTCTCAAGCGAATTAATAAGAATATAATATGAGAAAGCCTCGACACAGCAGAAGATAAAAAACGACCACGATAAAATACACCTCGAACGAACGAACGAACAAACGAATGAATATAAAAATCTACATAAGATAAAATAAAATATAAGCTAACTAACGTAAAAATATTGTAATTTCAGAATAATATTAAACATCACCTTAATACAAGGCGACATCGAAACAGACGCACTTTGCGAGATAAAGAAATTCAACGACAATCCAGGAATATACTTCGAGCACATAGGAGACTTGCAATTAACACAATCATCCTGGAAATTAGTCATACAAATAAATATTACTGCGTTACCAATAAGATTAGAACAGGCGCAAAAATATATACAAAAATTCAAAGCAACGTGTCACCTTTCCGTAACCATTGACAGAGACATTTTTGCAAATCTTAAATCAATACTAGAAAACGGGTACAGACAACCTGACCAGTTAGTAATGAAAATAACGTCCACATTTCGACAATCAAAAATCCAAAAAAGAGGACTTATTAACGGAATAGGAACAATCGCGAAAACATTATCCGGTACTATGGATGTCGACGACGAGAAATTAATAAACGAGCAACTATATTAGAAAACGAACAACAAGCAACGCAACACGATGTAAAAAATCAAATTAAAATATTACAAACGACAATAGCTCACATCGAAGACACCGAAAATACTATACAGACGAACGAATATATACTAGCGAACGCAACAAAAAAGTTAAAAACGCAACTGCTTACAAACGAAAAGACAATCAATATACACGAACATTTTATCGTCATCAACGCAGTACTAAATGACTTAACAATATAGGATGATAACAAGGGCAAATCTGAGAGTCAACGCAATTTAAAAATAAAAAATATCAATTATATTAAAACCTCTAAATATAATTAAAAATTTTTTCTGTATGCATACATTACATGTTTCGACTCTTGTATTGAGTCATCATCAGATGTCCATGATATCGCAGTTATAAATAATTACTTCGCTTTGTTGTCGTGTATTTATCGATGAGTAACCCTCCGAGAGAACGAATATGCTGACAATAGATTGACGGATCGAATGTTTGCAAATTCGATATTCTATACAGATCATTATAATCAATTATAGCAAATTAAGTATTCAGACATTCTCTCGTTGAAAATTAACTCACCCTTGCATTACTCATGACGTGTATCTTAATGTTAATAAAATCTGATCCGTGCGGTTATCAATCCGATGATAAATTAATGAGATACATCTCCGGTCACCCGTTGGTCTTGACAAGCCTCAATAAAAAATTCTTTTTATGAGCATCCACATCTCGTTCTCAGTGATGCACAATTCATTTCTTACTAACTGTAACGATTGCGAACCGCACGAATCGACTTTCCAATAACGACTGACGTTATTCAAATGTTAATGTTTTTTTAAAAAATTCAATTGGTACCGCAAAGTCATATATTGTTTATAATCGTTACATATGCCTCGTGGAGGTTTTCTGTATCTGTTTGAAGATTTAAACTATTGCTTTGTCTACTGATATTTACCATCTCAGAAACTATTCTTTTACCGTAACAAGGTTCTTCATCTAATATTTTTACATTATCCCATTGGAATTCATGATTGAATTCCAATTTATGGTCCGTTATGACAGATCGAGTAGCAGTGTTCCATCTAATATGGTTTCGATGTTCTGAAATTCTTGTTTTCAATTGTCTACTCGTCTGTCCAACGTACGTTGCATCGCAATCTTTACACATGATTTTGTAAACTACATTGTTCCTTGTTGTTATAGGACGTGAATCTTTTTGAACCTTGATATATTTATGCATTTTATTAAGGCTATGGAACGCCACTCTAACATCTTTATTGTTGAATCTTTTGAATCTTTCTGTGCATTCCGGTACATAAGGGACCACAAACCACGTTGGTGAGGCAGTATCATCATTATTATTTGATGGCATTATTGTTTCACCATTACTTTTTTGACATAAATGTTTAATTCTTTTATTAATTGTCTCAAATATAAAATTAATCGGATAATCATTCTCGATTAGAATGTTAATTATTAAATTCAGATTCTTATTATGATATTCATGATCCGATAATAAAACAGCTCTATCAACTAAAGATATTATGGTACCTCTTTTTTGTGAGATCGGATGGTTTGAAAAATAATTAAGATATCTGCCTGAGAACGTCGGTTTGTGATACCAGTCAAAATTCAGTTTGTCATTTTTTATTGTAATTGTCAAATCTAAAAAGTTTATTGTGCTTCCTCCAACTTCCAATGTGAATTGCATGCGAGGATGGAATGAATTAAATTGAACGAGCAATTCTTCTGTATTGGAAGAGGAGACAGCGGTAAGCACATTGTCTACATATCGAAAATAAAACGGAATATTATTATGAAAAGATGTCAGAGCGTTTATTTCTAACTTTTGCAGTACCAAATCCGCTATTATGGGAGACAATGGAGACCCCATGGGTGTGCCGAATTTTTGTTTGTATATAATGTTTTCAAATGAGAAAAAAGTGGAGTCTAACACAAACCGAACAGCACCAACAAATTCCTTCTTAGATAGACTACATTTATCAGAGATGTGTGCCCAGTTCTCGTTCACACAATCCAAGGCTACATCAATCGGAACATTCGTGAATAATGACACAACGTCTAAAGATATAAGAACGTAGTCATTCTCAATGTGCATACCTTTTAATTTGTCGACTAGTTGAAAACTATTTTGTATATGACTGTTCGGCTTTGGGATAAACTCAATCATTATGTTATGTAAAAAAGATGCAAGACTATATAATGGACTGTTGATGCATGATACGATGATCCTAAACGGACAGTCTGGTTTATGGATTTTCGGCACACCATACGCTCTCGGAAGTGTCCCATCACTACAATATAATTGTCTGTATTCTGAATTATCAATGTAACCACAATTCCTCCATTTTGTCAGCATGATGCGAAGCGAAGATGTGAGTTTTTTAATAGGATCTTTTTTAATTATTGTATACGTATTCATGTCTTGTAACATTTCATTGATTTTCTGAGTATATTTGACTTTTTCAAGCGCTACCGTGACATTACCCTTGTCAGAATGTGTGAAAATAATATCCGGATGTGAACTTAAGAATTGTTTTGTTTCTGCTTCTAGTTTCATCAATTTTTTGTCACTGGGAGATGTAAAAATTGGAGAATGGTTTATATTGTTAAGGATGGGTATGGAATTATTGATAATGTTCATTTTTTTCTCAATAGGAAATCTCCTGACACTATTCTTAATGTTTTTTATGCAGTCAGTAATAATGTTCTTTTTATTATTATAAGGTAAAGCGAAGTTTTCACCTAATTGTAGGAAGCATTGTATGTCTTTCGGAATGTGCGTGGATGTAAGATTGACAAACCAATTCTCTCTGATAGAGGTTAATGAAGATGACTCTGAAGTGAGGTTAAAATTATTATTGACAATTAGTGAAACAGAATCAGATGACATTTGTGATGTGGATTGGATCATAAAAGGAGATTGTGCTATGTGATTGTTGGATTGCTTAGGGACAATCTCACAGCACCGCTTGATTGGTTTGACGTTCAATAATGTCTCCCTTTTCTGTTTTTTAATAAGCCAATCCATTTTTTTCTGTATCCTCCTTTCTTCACTTTTAAAATACATTGAGCATGATGCTTCTTGTGTATTAATAAACTCATCATTAATATCAATAGGAAGCAAGTATGTCATCCTGCTGACCAAACGGAACAATTGCTCTCTACAAAATTGATTCTTACTGTATGTGTCGTTTAGTTCGATTTTTAGTACCTTGTGGATAAAAGAATCCATGTAATGTGACAGTTTTTTGTTCGAACTATATTGAACCAGATTTATATTTAAATTATTGAGTACATTTAGATGTTGTGGAACGACCTTATTTATAATGCAAAATTTGATAAAGCGAATATGTAGATAGTTAATTATAATCAATCTTTTTAAATCTTCAAACAGATACAGAAAACCTCCACGAGGCATATGTAACGATTATAAACAATATATGACTTTGCGGTACCAATTGAATTTTTTAAAAAAACATTAACATTTGAATAACGTCAGTCGTTATTGGAAAGTCGATTCGTGCGGTTCACAATCGTTACAGTTAGTAAGAAATGAATTGTGCATCACTGAGAACGAGATGTGGATGCTCATAAAAAGAATTTTTTATTGAAGCTTGTCAAGACCAACGGGTGACCGGAGATGTATCTCATTAATTTATCATCGGATTGAAATCCGCACGAATCAGATTTTATTAACATTAAGATACACGTCATGAGTAATGCGAGGGTGAGTTAATTTTCAACGAGAGAATGTCTGAATACTTATTTTACTATAATTGATTATAATGATCTGTATAGAATATCGAATTTGCAAACATTAGATCCGTCAATCTATTGTCAGCATATTCGTTCTCTCGGAGGGTTACTCATCGATAAATACACGACAACAAAGCGAAGTAATTATTTATAACTGCGATATCATGGACATCTGATGATGACTCAATACAAGAGTCGAAACATGTAATGTATGCATACAGAAAAAATTTTTAATTATATTTAGAGGTTTTAATATACTTGATATTTTTTATTTTTAAGTTGCGTTGACTCTCAGATTTGCCCTTGTTATCATCCTATATTGTTTTAACATCGAGAGTTTTGTTTATATTCTATTTAAATGACTTAATACATGACGCACAAGACATTTTAGAATACTTAGTCTTTATAAGAGTAGGAACATGAAATACTAGATTAACACCTTTTAGCGCTATCATAGAAAATCTTAGAGACACGAGTCTACAACATTCCGAAGAACTTCGTTTTCCCTTTAAAATCGGAAATAACGAGTGGCCAACGATAGAAAAAACGACTACTATAAGCGCCTATTGCGACTCAAAAAACATATTTACGATTTTACAATTTCCGTTAGTCGCACCATCGAAATATAAATTAATAAACGCTATTACATTACCTGTAACAGATCACAAAAATGTATTCGTGAATTTAGAAATAAAAAATCCCATTGTTACGTCCGGCGCTCTATTTTCCGGCTCAATTTTCGCCCCTGAATCTTCCATCTCGCTCACGCTCATTATTATCGCGCCGTACGTTTCGCCTGCGCACCTGATTAACTCCGATTAGCGCCGCGCTTACGCGAGGGCACCACCTCCCGGGCGCCTCACGCGAATTAATAAACTATCAATAAGTCAGGATTAATTAACGCCACGATACAATTCAAAGCACGAAGATGCCGACCAGCGCCTCCGGCACAAAGCTATGCCGCGCTATCGTACCTAAATCGGCCTTTCTTGCCGAAATCATCAATTAACAGGCTGGCGAGACAAGAATACGAGTTTACTGCGCGTCGCGCGAAACTCGCTGATCCGCGTTGACAGATAGGGCGAAAACCTATCTGGAAAAACTAAAGTTCGGTATGCGGCATTATCACGGCGCCTCCGCGCTTCCCAACGGAAATCCGACTCGACACAACGTTTTGCATAAATTCGAACTGAAGTAATACCAAGTATCAGGGCAATGCACTCATCAGGTGCCGAGATATTAATTATTCGCAAAAGTGATTTATTGCCCTTTTTTCCTAGAAATTCGGCGTTTCCGCACGCCGCGGGCCACCAAGCTGGCCCTATATAATCGAGCGAAACGGAGCGCTCGGGACCATTATTGTTCTATTTTTCGATAGCAATACGAGAAGTTCACGAGCGAATCCAGCAGTCTTTAAAGTCGTATACGATAAGGTGATATTCAAGCAGTATAATTCAATCGCGAGATACTCCGAAGGTACGTTACTAAGAGCCGAGAGTCGTAACCACACGAGCGTAAGTGTAATAATTAATTAATTACTCAAATAGTGCGTGCTTCGTCGTGTTCGACATATTCTCGTTCCTTTCAACGATTTTTGCGCTTGTATAGTGCGTAGTGTAATTCTATTAGATATTCAACTCGAAGCAAGCAATTAATTAATTTCTTACTATTAAATTAGTTTCTCTTATCCGGATAATTAATTAATTCGTAGATTGTCGGTCTCTTTCTCTAGTTATTCTTTTGTTCCTTTTTTTTTTCTTGTTTGTTTATTCGCGAGTCACATTAATAAATTTATACACATAGTTCAGTGAACAATAGTGAACCATCGCCTTTTTTTTTGTTGTTTTGCTCCTTTCATTTCATTTTATTTTATTTTATTTTTCTTGTTGTGTGTATGCGCGAATGTGCGTGCGTGATCGAGTGAGTGCGAATCCGTCCCCCCAGTGAGTAGTATTCCCCTCAACGATTTGGAATCAAGGGAACTGTGCGCCTCCCCACGTGGCAGCCTTTTCCTCGCCCCCTTTTTTTTTGTCTTTGCTACTCACTGGCCGCCGCGATCAGGAATTCGTCCGCTGTATTCGCGCATTTATTTTTCGCCGGAATTCGCGCAACCGGGAGTGTCTCGATTGCTTCGCGTAATATTCGTGCACGCGTCGCGTACCATAAGTGACGCTCGTCGCGATATCTCACCCCCAGTGAGTAGTATTCCCCTCAACGATTTGGAATCAAGGGAACTGTGCGCCTCCCCACGTGGCAGCCTTTTCCTCGCCCCCTTTTTTTTTGTCTTTGCTACTCACTGGCCGCCGCGATCAGGAATTCGTCCGCTGTATTAGCGCATTTATTTTTCGCCGGAATTCGCGCAACCGGGAGTGTCTCGATTGCTTCGCGTAATATTCGTGCACGCGTCGCGTACCATAAGTGACGCTCGTCGCGATATCTCACCCCCAGTGAGTAGTATTCCCCTCAACGATTTGGAATCAAGGGAACTGTGCGCCTCCCCACGTGGCAGCCTTTTCCTCGCCCCCTTTTTTTTTGTCTTTGCTACTCACTGGCCGCCGCGATCAGGAATTCGTCCGCTGTATTAGCGCATTTATTTTTCGCCGGAATTCGCGCAACCGGGAGTGTCTCGATTGCTTCGCGTAATATTCGTGCACGCGTCGCGTACCATAAGTGACGCTCGTCGCGATATCTCACCCCCAGTGAGTAGTGTTCCCCT
Organism: Cyphomyrmex costatus; assembly: GCF_001594065.2. Classification (NCBI taxonomy): domain Eukaryota; kingdom Metazoa; phylum Arthropoda; class Insecta; order Hymenoptera; family Formicidae; genus Cyphomyrmex; species Cyphomyrmex costatus. The sequence goes on along the minus strand of NW_017275000.1, from coordinate 44,807 downwards.
CAACGATTTGGAATCAAGGGAACTGTGCGCCTCCCTACGTGGCAGCCTTTTCCTCGCCCCCTTTTTTTTTTTCTGCTACTCACTGGTCGTCGCGAAACCAACCTCAGTCGCGATATTCAGACGTCCATTCCAGGAACGTAATTTAATCTACATTCTTCTGTAATTACTCCCTTTTAAATTCTCGCGCTTCCTCTTTAACCATACTAATCACGGATACCAGCGTATTTATATCCCCACTTATTTTCCCACTTAACCACAATGGCAAATACTAATCCTACAGGTCATGGGTCGCACCCGAAGGGGATGTAGAGCGGGGTGGCAGGCCCAGAAGAGGAGGCTCTGGGCCCGGTTCGCCGGGACGGGCGAGTTCGACGGGTCCGCGTTCCCTTCGGAACCGAATCGTCCAGGGCCGTTGCGACCGATCGTGGAGGCGACTGCCAGGGCTCCTCCTCCTCCTCCTCCTCCGCGTCTCCGGGTTTCAGGCCCACCTACCGCATCAAGGCGGCCGAGGCCTCCGGACGCGGATTCGGCGGCCCCGGTCAGGATTCCAACGCGTCCACTGCCGGTGGCCCGCCAAGCCCCGACCGCGGTACCCGGGCTGGCGCTCCCGCCCGCGCCATCGCCCCGGGCACGACCGCGAATAACCTCCGTCGAGGTGATACCGCAAATCTCGCGGTATATCAAGCTTCGGGTCATCACCGGGGAGCGGGTTGTTCCGGCCCTAGCTCGAATCACCACGTTGACCCGGCCACGCGAGCCCCTTCAGGGCGACGGAGGAGCATAGGCTCCTTATTACCTTCCGTTTCTCTCTCTCTCTTCCTCTCTCACTCTTTTACTTCCTCTAGTGCCTTTCTTCACCTTTTATCCACTGCTATCCACCACTCTGACATGATGAAATTCGGCGTCATCCGAGGGCCTCATTAGCCCCTTCCGGGCAATCTTTTGCGCATCAATATATATATATATATATAGAGATAGAGGCGACGCGGTCTCTCTTTCGGCAATAACTATTGCCAGTATCTAATAGTCTTATATTATTATTATATTATTATATTGTCTACCTTATGTTTTACATTCTTGTATTATTCTGATATTATTATTATTCCACTATATTGTATTATTATACTATACTCTTATAGTATGGTAGATTATTTTTATCTCATATCTTATCCGCTGATACTACATTCCATTGTTTATACATTCTATTATATCATTATTACAGTGGTATTATACTGTATTATTATATTATATTACCTATCTTCTTAAAATCATTATCAATGATTTTCATATACGGCAACTTGCCCTGTGAAGTACACACGCCGAGGCGAGAGTCGATCGGTGCTTCCGCTCGGCCCCACTATCGCTCTCGCACTCTGATCGGTTCCCTCCTTCTTCCACAAATCCCTCCACTCATATCCGAAGAGTGTTTCTCCGGCCGTCGGCCGACTCTCGAGCCCATACGCCGCGTTCGGGAACTCGCGATTTACAAACCCGCCAAAAAAAAAAACCCGGACGTAACACCCATATTCGCCGTGAACATAGAAGGACATTCTTATTTTATAATAACTGAAAATAATTTACAAAAATGTAAAAAACTCGATAGCGAATATTTATGTAATGGAAACTTCGCAATACGTCGCGCGAACTTAGATAAAACGTGCGAAATAGAAATATATTTAGGAAACACCGAATATAATACGAATTGTAAAATAGAAAAAACAATACTAAATAATACCCTGTGGATACCCTTAAATAATCCACACTCTTGGTTATATACGACTGCGAAAAAAGAAGAAATTTATATACAGTGTAAAGACCACGGGAAAATAAAAAGGACGATTGAGAATACGGGTAAAATTACAATACAAAACGAATGTAAAATAATCACACCTGACGCAACGTTACAATCACCAAAGACGACACATGAGACGGTAATAGAGTCATTCTTACCAGAATATAATATATCCATAATAGAGGATAAAGCAAATCTTAAAGTAAATTCAAATATAGATGAACAATTAAAACTAAAAGACATTACAGAAAATCATTCAGAATTGAAAAATCTCAAAGCAAAATTAAATGAGGAAAAAAATAAACTTGATAAAAACGAAAACATAAATTTTCAATCAAAACATTTTATTTACCCAATGGCAACAAGCGGATTTTCTGTACTACTAGTAATAATAATAGCAATAGCAATAGTAATAGCATACATCATACGAAAGAAAAAACGGAGCAAATAAAAAAATAAATCATACCAAAGAAACGAGGAATTAGAAATGGAAAATAGTTTTAGTCTTCCTAGATCAATATTGAAAAGAAGCAAAAGTACTCGTTTCTAAAATTATTACTTAACGAAAAACTCCGTTCCTCCGTTTTTCTTTTCTAACGGGGGAGGGGTGTTGTAGCCCGCGAGTGCTACCACAATTAAGTCTCGCATTTCAGCCTAGCAACGAGCTGGCGGAAATGCAAGATTATTACTGCAAAGCAACCTTTGCATTTCGGCATAGCAACGACTTGCGGAAATGCAAGGCTGCAAATTCCATAACGCGTGCGGACAACGATCACTGATCGAACGCAAGCAATGACCGCACGCACATCGAACAATTAGTAATAAAAAGCAAATCTTGCATTTCGACAGGACAACGAACTGCCGAAATGCAAGAGGACGAAGTCCGCATTGCACACGGCACGAATGCCGCTAGTTCGATGACTCCGCGACGCCTATATATTCGGCGGTCTAAGGACCGGCGAGAGAGTCTTGTCAAACATCTAAACGTAACGATACGTTACGCGCGTCGCGAGAACCGAGTCATATTACATCCGCGATAACGAGTGTCGCCGACCGGTCTAAGTCACGAGCGAGGACTTTAACCCGAATATATTCTTTAATTAAATCAATTCGACAATTGTAACCAACCAGGGTTGCCACAAGTCAGGGAAATCAGAGAAATGTCAGGGTATTTGAAAAATGCGTCAGTAAAACAGGGAAAATCAGGGATTTCAGCGCACTTTTCGGGAAAAATAACATAGCTGTAAAGAAATTTCTTTATATCACAACGCCACAATCGATAAAATTATTTCGCTTTATTCTTCAAGCCAACTCGGTCGATAATTCTTTCGCTTTATGATTTGCCGTGATCTTGTGGCGCTAGTGTACCATTGCCTTGTGCGTGTATATTTTGTTTTGACTCGCAATTTATTTGGACGACGTTACTTTTGCTGTTAGACCTTTCGTATATTAGGAAATTTTTTCTCATTTTTTTATTGTTATTTGCGTTGTAAAGATAATGCATTGCGTATAGTTCCTTGACCATTAATTGAGCTCCAACGTTTCTCCTGTTTTGAAGAAAGGAAATCCATACCAAAGGTAAACTAATAATCGTTTGATGATAAGTTATGTGATGTGTTGCTGATTTGTTTGCCCTGAGATTTTTTAAACTAAATGAAAACATCATTAGCCTGTTCGCATTAATAGCAGAATTTAAGAATCAATTCATTCTTGTCGTTTGATTTTCTTCTCGGTGTAACATTTCTTACTTTCTATTCATAGGTATTTTTACACCTAATTGTAATAATGAGTAAAGTCAGGAAAACTTTTTTTCATGACGAGTGGACACTGAAACCCGAATTTTTTGGAATTCAAAAAGGCAAAGTAGAGACAGAGGCTTACTGTATTTTATGTAAAAAAATTATACAACTTAGTAATATGGGAATAAGGTCTCTAAAATGTCACGTAAAGCCGGGAACCAAGCATAACAAGAAAATGTTGGATGCAAAAAAATCTGCAAACATGCATTTCTTTACAACAGAGAAGGTAGGCTTGAAACTATTATCCTCTTCGTGTTCAAATTTTTTGAAATTGTATTGTGTACGTCATTTGATGTTTAAAGTGTTGAGTTAGGCTTTAAGGGCTGGCAGAAGTAACGAGAATACTCATTTACACCTCATTTGAGATGCAGATACATATCTGCACTTCACTATATATGTGTATATATATATATATATGTATATGAAGCGGCGGATTTCAGGACATTTTCTAATCATCTCTTTTTATGGCATATATAGGTTCCTTGTGACGAAAGTAATTCATTTAACCCTGGTTTAAATGGAAAAAATTAATTAATATGCGATATATAGCTATTTTCTGATGAATAGCTATTAAAAGGCAGATTTAAGGACACAATACATTATTAGCTTTCTGCAAAGGTATATGAGAAATGACAAATGTCCATACAATCTATTAAACGTTGTTACAATTCAAGGAATGCAAAATAACCATATTAATTAAACGTTTTCACATGAAATAACAGAAAAAAGGCATGTCCCGGAATCTGCCACTCTGTATCTACATTTATATCACCTACGGGTAGATTTAAGAACACAGATATTATAAGCTTTTTGTAAAAAAAATACAATATTTTTTGCAATAAGCTAATAATATATGTGTCCTGAAATCTACCCGTAGGTGATATAAATGTAGATACAGAGTGGCAGATTCCAGGACATGCCTTTTTTCTGTAATTTTTATGTGAAACGTTTAATTTTAATATGGTTATTTTGCATACCTTGAATTGTAACAACATTTAATGGATTGTATGGACACTTATCATTTCTCGTATATCTTTAAACAATGCTAATAATGTATTGTGTCCTTAAATCTGCCTTTTAATAGCTACACATCGGAAAATATACATATTTCGGATAATAATAGAGACAGAGTGGCAGATTCAGAGACATACGTTTTTCTGTAATTTTATGTGAAGATATATGTTTTAATAGTACGGTTATATTGCATTTCTTTAATTGTAATGTTTAATGGATTGTATTACGTTTAATAGATTGAATAGGTTAAGGGGTTCACAGAGTTTATTTCTGAAAAGTAACATGTTAGGTGCGTTCAGCATTGCCAATCGGAGGCATTCGTTTGCTCTTTTCACCTCAGAAATCGTTCGACAACTCGTACCTTTCTGCTACAAGTTATCTTATCTGCGGTTGGTATTAACATTTCTAGAGCTAATCGAGCTCCTTAATCCACTCCGGATTCAAAGACCGAGCTCGTAGAGCTAAAAAAATTAAAAGATTTCGCGTCTAAATTGAATATAATCGTTTAAATCATAACCTTATTGTTAAGAAAACTCTCAAATTTCGATAAAAATACACTCAATCGATGCGTTTTCGTGTAAAAATAAAGATTTGACAATAAAAAAAATACATCGTTTTGCTCTGTGAATCGAAATATTAATCATTTAGGAGTGCTTTCCATCTACGACACAGCGATCACCTCATCTTTATTTAACATTAGCGAACGACGGGAAGGATGCAACAATTGCCGTGTCACACCGTGTCACTTCTGTGTCTCTTGTTGGATAATAATCTTATGCGTATACATTAGGACCCGTATTCAGAACGCGCTAACAACGATGTTAGCGCGCTAACATGCTATAGTTTACGTCATGTATACTATAGAATTTCAGAGATAAAAGCGCGCTTTTATCGTTAAAAGTGCGTTCTGAATACGGACCTAGGGGTATACGAAAAATTCTGGTACCCGAGCCTCGGGTCGGGTCGGGTAATGATCGGGTCGGGTCGGGCGGGTCCCAAATGTTCGGGTATCCGAATTTCGAGACCCGCTTGTCCCGAAATTCTTGATTCGGGACCCGAAACTATTCGAGATCCGAAACTCTATTCGGAAATGTGGAACTCGATATTCGATTCGGGACAAAATTTTTCTGAATAATCTTAAATATTTAAGCTTGGAAACGTTTTTATATGTGTCGTAATTTGTATAAAACAATATCAACATATTTCATGGAAAACCAAATTGGTTACAATCAATTATACCAGATACTTTGTATTTTATAAAAAATTTAAGGATTATTTAGTTCAAAACAGATTTATTTTAAATTGAAGAGTAGGAAACATAATTTTTCAACGTTTTTTGGTATTAATTAACTTTGTGTGGCTGTTGTTCCATCATCGAACTTGTAATTATTCTTTCATTATGTTTCGAAATTAAATATCGTGAAAGACAACTCGTATTACTATATTTTGTTTGAAATTCTTGATCACAAATAGAACATTTCACTTTATGTTGACTTATTTTTATAAAATGCTGCCAAACGAAACTTTTATTTCGTCGTTGCCTTTCTAAAGACACATTTTCACTGTTTGAATGCGCCGACTTATTATTATCTTCATCCTTCTCTTCCTCACTAATATAAGACATTTTTTAATTTCACAATTAATTTAATCACTCTATACGATATGTAGTACTCGTAATGATAGTTTCTAACCTACTGAATAATATTATACGATATGTCATATGAATCAGTTCTGTAGTCTTTGATTGAGGTAATATTTATAAGCATCGTTGTATCAACATATATATAGAATTATATTTACATAGAAACTATGTGAACATATCATAGTTCTATAGAGTACTCAGTACATCTTATATTAATGGGAAGAGACAGAGACAGATGAAGATAGTAATAACTTGACGCATGCAAATAGTGAAAATGAGTCTTTAGAAAGATAACAACGAAATAGAAATTACTCGATTAGAATTACTATCTTTACTATATTTTTTAAAAATTCAAATGTAAAATATTTTTTAAGTTTTTGTAAGTTTAGAAATTTTTACGTATAAAAAAACTACAAACTAAAAAAATGAAAAATTTTCACTTTGGAATTCTCTCACGTATCTATAAAGAATTTGCAAAAAAAAATTCTTAAAGATAAATCTTTGTTCCCGAGTAGAGTTTCGGGTCTCGAATAGTTTCGGGTCCTGAATCAAGAATTTCGAGTCGGACGGGTCCCGAAATTCGGATACCCGAACATTCGGGATCCGCCCGACCCGACCCGATTATTACCCGACCCGACCCAATCCGCTTTTTCGGGTACCCGCACACCCCTAGTATACATATTATTTTTTATATTAAAATGATCCAGATGATTTATGAACGTACTACTTATATCGTACATATATTTAAAATGTATATACTCTAAAGCGCAAACTGAAAATTGGCAACCATAACCAAAAGTGTCCGACTATGCTTTTCTGCTGTGTTCAATTGTGCCGTGGCGTGTCGTTGTTGGAAAGCATCGCGTTCAACACTGTGTCGATGTGTGTCGCTTAAAAGCCTTGATGGAAAGCACCCTACACTGCTGTGTCGAATCGTGCCGTGGCGTGTCGTTGTTGGAAAGCACCGCGTTCAACACTGTGTCGATGTGTGTCGCCTAAAAGCCTTGATGGAAAGCACCCAAAGTCAACAGCTATTCAAGTTAGGAAATCTATCATAGTAAAGGCCATCACACGTACAAAAATGTTAGTAGTAATCGTAAGGTCTTAAGCAAATCGGCCAATCACAGTTTAGCGTATTAAAATGTGAGATCGTAATCTTGATTGTGATTGGTCGATTTGCTTAAGACCTTACGATTACTACTAAAATTTTCGTACGTGTGATGGCCTTAAGGCTGGGTCCACAATCTTGCTTTACCCCGGCTCTACAATACGTGTTTTAAGTCCTAACCTGTAAGAAATTAACCAATTACAGTCGAATTCGAGGAGAATAATCGATTATGATTTGTCCATTCCTTATGGTTTAAAGCTTAAAACTCTATTGTAGATCCGGGCCAACGACATATATACATAGACCGAGCATTCCCATGCTTTTCAGTGGTGGGGGTTGAAGCCGGAAATTGACAGTTTAAGTAGACCCGTGTTATCTCACTTTACCTCGCGGTATATTCAGTTTTAAGCGGGGAGCACAGACTTTTGCAGAACGCATAAAGCATGTGCATAAGGAATTTCATTGGTCCATTTTCTTATGCATGAGTCAGTGGACCAATCAAATTCTTTATGTATATGGTTTATGCGTTATGCAAAAGTCTGTGCTCCCCGCTATATTCTTTCCAACCAACCTTCTTGTACCATTGGTCTACACTTTCTGCGACTAGTGTTGTCAAGAGCACATAACCTTTCTTATATTATATTGTTGATTCCGTTGATCCCAGAGAGAAACACGAAAATGACGAAAAAAATGTTGTTCGCTGAGCAAATTTAGAAGAATGTTATATAAATGATGCCTAAGTTAATTGGTTAGGTTAGGTTGAGATAAATGTATCACTCGATTATATTAATATAAATTTTACTATCATTAGTTAAATATAATTAGGTTTGTATAATAATTATTTGAATAAATTTGATATATTTTTAACATTATTTCAAAATAAAATAATTTTATCTCATATGTTTATGATCGCACTTTCTGACCTGTTTATTTACACTTGCGACTGTCAAGAGCGCTTCTCTTTCTCTCTCAAGGTAGAAAGAGATGCAACGGGTCTAGTTAAACTGCCAACTTCCGGCTTCAAGCTAAGAACAGAATGCTCGGTCTATGTATATATGTTGTTGATCCGGGCTTAAGAGGCTATAAGCCGTAAAGCCGTAAGAAATTGACCAATCATAATTGAATGCAAGAAAAATAATTCTCTGTGATTGGTCAATTTCTTACGGCTTTATGGCTTAGGGCCTCTTAAAGCGAGGTTGTGGACCCAGCCTAATGGTTCACTCGTTCACTGCTCTAAAAATATAAATTTTCTGCATTAAAAACAAATATTTTGCTAAAACTATTAGTTTATGTTTTAAAGACAATAAACACTGAACTATACTATTAGGAAGCTTCTTCTTCTTCTTATATATTTGATTGGCCAATAGCCGCTCCAATCGACAGGGCTAGGACCATGAAGTAAGAATAAGGAGACTTAACTGTGTAGACTGAAGGTGGTCACGAAAAATGTTCCGTGTACTGCCATGTCCGCCGAACGGAATAACTTGCAACATTTCATCGCCATATTGAATATTTATATGTGTGCAGTATACTTGCGACTGTGTACACGTATGTGTACACATATACAATATATATACGAATCAAGATGACAAATATGTTAACCTTTAAACTCTCTTTAACGCTTAATAACTCGGTTCACAAGGCCGATCCCCGCATTTTTCTTATAGATTCTTTCGTTCTGAGTGAAAACGCGACGAATGAGTATAATTGTATACGTTTAAGACACGTATTTGTCTTCTAAAAGATAGAGTATAGCTTGCTCTCCTAAAATCTTAATAAAATTATACTCATTCGTCGCGTTTTCACTCAGAACGAAAGAATCTATAAGAAAAATGCGGGGATCGGCCTTGTGAACCGAGTTATTAAGCGTTGAAGTTCGAGACTTTACAGGTTAACATATCTGTCATCCCGATTCGATATATATATTGTATATGTGTACACATACGTGTACACAATCGCAAGTATACTGCACACATATAAATATTCAATATGGCGATGAAATGTTGCAAGTTAAGCGGGGAGCACAGACTTTTGCATAACGCATAAAGCATGTGCGCATAAGGAATTTCATTGGTCCATTTTCTTATGCATGAGTCAATGGACCAATCAAATTCTTTATGTATATGGTTTATGCGTTATGCAAAAGTCTGTGCTCCCCGCTTTATTCCGTTCGGCGGACATGGCAGTACACGGAACATTTTTCGTGACCACCAACAACATATATACATAGACCGAGCATTCTGTTCTTAGCTTGAAGCCGGAAGTTGGCAGTTTAACTAGACCCGTTGCATCTCTTTCGACCTTGAGAGAGAAAGAGAAGCGCTCTTGACAGTCGCAAGTGTAAATAAACAGGTCAGAAAGTGCGATCATAAACATATGAGATAAAATTATTTTATTTTGAAATAATGTTAAAAATATATCAAATTTATTCAAATAATTATTATACAAACCTAATTATATTTAACTAATGATAGTAAAATTTATATTAATATAATCGAGTGATACATTTATCTCAACCTAACCTAACCAATTAACTTAGGCATCATTTATATAACATTCTTCTAAATTTGCTCAGCGAACAACATTTTTTTCGTCATTTTCGTGTTTCTCTCTGGGATCAACGGAATCAACAATATAATATGAGAAAGGTTATGTGCTCTTGACAACACTAGTCGCAGAAAGTGTAGACCAATGGTACAAGAAGGTTGGTTGGAAAGAATATAACTGAATATACCGCGAGGTAAAGTGAGATAACACGGGTCTACTTAAACTGTTAATTTCCGGCTTCAACCCCCACCACTGAAAAGCATGGGAATGCTCGGTCTATGTATATATGTCGTTGGTGACCACCTTCAGTCTACACAGTTAAGTCTCCTTCATAGAGATAGTAGTACTAGAGTACGCATTGTCGGAAATTTGAGGAGTGGGGGTAATTCTGTCTAGAAAAGGACGCACTCATTTGGTTTCGTTCTCTCTCGTTTCGCGCATGCGTATAGCCGTATACTCTGAGAGAGGGGATTGAAAGAAAGAATAAGGAATTGAAAGAGCAACCCTTGGCATTGGGAAACCCTTAACCTTATCAAAGTCAATTCTTTGTTTGATTCCAAAGAGATCAGGCTTGTCCGGTCATTCTTGGAAAACCAAAAGTTTCTTTCCGCGAGACTTAACTAAACCATGTGAATTTGACTATCTTTATGAGAAACAATCTGGTGGTGCTGGCCAATATGCTCGCATAACTGGAAGTATAAGTAATAGATTTTTATCATTAATATTTGTTAATATTATTCATCGAGACCCCTTAACCTTATCAAACTCAATTCTTTGTTTGATTCCAAAGTGATCAGGCTCAATCTGGCTTGTCCGGTCATATAATGATGAAACTTTTCTCGTTCGACTCGATCTTTCTTTCGATCCCCTCTCTCAGAGTATATGGCTATACGCATGTGCGAAACGAGAGAGAACGGAAAGGCCCAAATGAGTGCGTCCTTTTCTAGATAGGATTACTCCCACTCCTACAATGCGTACTCTAGTACTACTATCTCTATGGGGACTCTAGACCCACACCGGTCGCTATCTCTTTCTTTCGGGCCGGTCATATTCTTTCAGCCTGTGCGCAGTCCATACTATATGTCAATGAGCGCAACCGATATTCCGCGTCCTGATTGGCGTGACTGTCAGCCAATCATGACACTCATTTATTGGTATTAAAAATGGCTGACTAATAGACGATTGATGGATTTCATAGTTCGTCTGCAAACGACGCCATTTTTAGTACTTTTCTTAGTAATTTTGCGATACTGACTTAAGCCGGTTGCGCTTCTCTGATATCTGGAACTCTAGTGGACCCTAAGAAGAATATAATATCTCCAGAACGGCTTGACCAATTTTTAATTTCTTTGGCTCAAATTACTCGTAGCGATGCCGCCTTTCAGGACATATAACGTTCGTTTCAAAAATTTTTTATATTTTAGAAGTTATGCACCTCCAAAAAATGGACTTTGGTGGCTCGAGATAAGAGATTTGTAGTGTCTCTCAGTTTTTGAACATGGCTGGAGACACTACCGCGTCTCGTGATACTGGAAGCGGAATAGGCGCACAGATGTTGGCTTCACGTTTGGTATATGGGTGGCATAGGCAATTGCGCTTTCAGTAGTATATGTTCTAAGCTTTTCTACTAATCTACAGGAATTGACTAATCACAGTCGAGTATTTCCTGTACATACCGGCATACGGCATACATTTACGGCCAATATAAATCAGACCTAACTCAATCATCACGATTGCCAACTTGAGAAATACTGTTACCACAAGTATAAGGTCGCGCACAATGTAGGAACAGATATTAGATATTAAAATATTAACCTATCAGAATCGTGTATTCCGGTGTAACTGGTATCTGATAGGTTAATATTTTAATATCTAATATCTGTTCCCCCATTGTGCGCAACCCTAAGGATATATCTTTATACTGTGCTGTTAGGGTGCCGTCCCATTAAGCACGAATCGGAATGACGGATCGGGTATCTCACTAGAATTGAGCATTCCGTACCAGTTCCGTTCCGTGACAGTTTTCTCTACCCGTCCCATTCAGCAAAAACGGAACGGAATGTCGCGTCGATCGTTGGTAAATATGCTTGATTCATCGATATTTCGTTATTTTGAGCAGTTGAAACAATAATATACATATAATTTGTGCAATTATCTTGCTAATAATATTGTTGTGAGTTCTCTAAAATATTGAATTGTAATGGTAAAATATATTTTGTAACCAGATTCCTTTCCGTTTTTGCTGAATGGGACGGGTAGAGAAAACTGTCACGGAACTGAACTGATATGCATAGTTGAGTTAAAAGGGAAAGTGTACAAGAGAAACATAAACAATACTTCATATAATATTAAAACAATTAATTAACTTTAACGGGGAAGTGCGCATATGCTCTCCAAACGCAAATTCGTTATTCTCAAAGTACGTATTTTTAGCGAAGTTATTATCTTGACAATACGCAATTTTTTCATGGTAAAGGTATAGATTATTACAGCAAGTAATACCATGTTGAATTTGGATTTTGGCTTGGAAACAGTACTGATCGTGCATTGAGGCCCATATGCTGGATTCACACTGCATCCGATTGTCGTCGTACGACGGCTCTGCAACCAATCAGGAAACAAAATTTTGCTTCGTATTGATGATACAATTTTTCTAATTGGTTGCAAAGTCGTTGTACGACGAAAATCGGATGCAGTGTGAACCAGCAATAGCCAGAATAAAGAGGATATAAAGAACTGTAACGAGGCTGAAAATATAAAATCTTGAAACATGAATGAAAAAGCAGGTAATTATTCAGTAAGGTAATTATTCAGTTTAGCTCTCTCCCTCGCAAAAGTCTTATTAGTCTTATTTTTTTTTAGTCTTATTAATTATGTTAAAAAAACTACAAATGGTGAAAAATTTGCCAACTTGGCATGCTGTACCAATGTTCGAGAGAGTGCGAAAATTGTACTTAAGTTACATTGTTTTATTACAAAAACAGAAAAATATGAAAATGAAACGGAAATTCTGGGTACGACCAATGTTCACTCATAGAATGAGGCATTTACAAGGTGCAAGTGATAATTTGGTCATTGAGATGCAAATATCTGATCGTGAAAAATACTTTAATTACTTTAGAATGACTCCAGAATTATTTGAAGAACTACTAATGTTAGTCGGACCACAAATTCAGAAAAAAAAAGTTTGTCGAATCCCAATTTCACCTTGTATAAGATTACAGCTGACTTTGCGCTGGTTAGCATCCGGTGACAGTTTAGCATCTCATTCGTATGCATTTCGTATTGCACCCAATACAGCATCCAAAATTGTAAGACAGACTTGCACTGCATTGTGGGAGGTTTTGAAAGATAAAGTTTTTCTGTAACCTACCGCTGAAAATTGGCAAAAGGTTGCTGACGAATTTCAACAAATCTGTCAATTTCCAAATTGCGTTGGCTCTATAGATGGGAAACACATTATCATTCAGGTATGTACCTAATACAACCATATTTTCGTACATTTTTTAGTAAATCTGACATTAAATTCTTGTTAACTGAAGGCACCACCGAATAGTGGCTCATCCTGCTATAACTACAAAGGTAGTCACAGTATAAACCTACTTGCTGTGAGTGATGCGAATTGTTGCTTTAGCATTGTGGACATTGGAGCAGACGGGAGACGTAGCGATGCGGGTGTATTTGCCAGCAGTGACCTTGCTCGATTATTAGAAAGAAAATTACTTCAATTACCTATGGCCAGGCATTTTGATTATAGCGGATTCAAATTTCCGTATGTCTTAGTAGGGGACGAGGCATTTCCACTAACATCTTATATGATGCGGCCATATTTTCGAAGTGGGAATTTAACTATTACGAAGAAAATCTTTAATTACAGATTAAGTAGAGCACGGAGAACAGTAGAATGTGCGTTTGGGTTACTAGCGGCAAAATGGCGAATTTTTCGTCGGCCAATTGTCTCTCACATTTCAACGGCCAAATTAGCCGTTCAAGCTGCAACAGCTATACATAATTTTATAATGAAACATGAACTTCAATTGGAGCCATCGGAAAGAATTTATTCTGTTTTAAGTAGCAATGACCGAAATGTAATTTCGACTGGAATTGAAAATATACAAAATTGCAATGCACGAAGAAACGTTGAAGCTATACGAATTAGAGATGCCTTTGCTACGTATTTTGAAACTTCAAACCCACTTGATTGGCAGTGGAGGAAAGCCCTAAACAATGAATATTAATCTGAGGAAGAGTAATGCCTAATCGAGTCCTGTACACCAGATGTTAGTGTGTGTTGATACATGTGATTTATTAATAATGTACAATTTCCTTACGTTTTGATCCTTGGTTTGGATCCTTATCAAAGAACTTCTAATATGGTATAAACATTGATGTTAACATCATTTATGTAATTTTAATATAAAGTGTTCTAGGTAACACAATGTTTATACCATATTAGAAGTTCTTTGATAAGGATCCAAACCAAGGATCGAAACGTAAGGAAATTGTACATTATTAATAAATCACATGTATCAACACACACTAACATCTGGTGTACAGGACTCGATTAGGCATTACTCTTCTTCAGATTTTTATCATACGAGTCAACTAGTATCTTCATTTATTATTAATGAATATTAAATTTCTGTATTATGTAATTATATACATGTTATATAATTATCTATAAGATATAAAATAAAAAAGCCATATTTTTTCCTAAGAATTATTAATAAATATTAGATCGTACATACCTAAACGTTTCGAATTTGACATACATATATACGTAGTGTGTAACAAAAAATTTTTTTCAGATTCAAATATGAACACTGGTCGAGTTTTATTGAAAAGAAAAAAACGTTTTATCTTATTATATAATGTATAATATATTGGTAAAAAAATTAAAGATAACGATAATAATATAACAAATTTATCGTTTTGTAATTTCCCTCTCCGTCAATTCTTCGTCTTCTGCCCTGTGAATGAGATGCAACAACTCCATTTGTGTTTGCCTTCTTCGAAGATAGTTCAACCTACGCAGCACATCTCCTATCTGCTCCAGAAAATTGTCCACTGCATCCTTTTTTGGCGTATTTTCGGTAAGTAATTGCAACATGTTATTATGCAGTGACTGCGAATCGAGATCATACTGCTTTTCTGTAATACAAAAAATAAAAAAAATTAAATTAAATTAATAAAATACTAAAAAATAAAAAATAAAATACTAAAAAATATTACCAAAAATATATAAAATACTGTATATTTGTATAATATTATAAAATGCTATGAAATATTACTATATAATAATAAAATACTAAAAAAATATAAGAAAATGCAAAATATTAAAAGATCAATTTCAGGCTATTACAGTCTGTGAAGAGAATCAGTATAATATAAATTTATTAAGTTGAAAGGTATGAAAATGTATCAGCTAATTATAAAAATCTATGAGATATTGGTTATTTAAAATTAATTCACCTTTTCGTTTTTTTGTTAGTCTGCAATGAGCCGAACTACTTGCTGTTTCAATGTCTGACATGCTACAATCTGTTGGAGAAGATACATTGCTGAAATTACATTGCTGAAATTCCAAATCGTTTAGACTCGATGCACTATCTTCATCATGACATATGTTCCGTGGTAGAGAGCTCGTTGTACTAAAATAAACAATAAAGATAAAATAAGAAGAATATAGCGGGGAGCACAGACTTTTGCATAACGCATAAACCATATACATAAAGAATTTGATTGGTCCATTGACTCATGCATAAGAAAATGGACCAATAAAATTCCTTATGCACATGCTTTATGCGTTATGCAAAAGTCTGTGCTCCCCGCTTATATCATATGTTTTATATTGTAAGGGCCAATTATTCCATCTTTCGGTAAAGTTTATCTGTTAAGTAATCTGGCAATCCGCGTATATGATTGGATAATCTTGCTACTTTCCTAACAGGTGAACTTTACCAAAAGATGGAACAATCAGCCCTAAAGCCTATCACAGTATAGGCTGTGCCTATATATTAGTCAAGTTATTACGCACGGCATTTCCTGCGCAGCCTCGTCTAGAAATTGCATTCTTGAATAGAAGCGGAAAGGACTTTTCTGCGGATGTCCAGCTTCCGCACCCGATCCGCTGCGTACACCCACGGTAATTAATTCTGTCCCTCGGAAATTTTCACAAAATGAAAAGTGACCACCTTTCTATATTAATTGTCACAATCTATGCACGATTAACGTTGCGACTGAACGTTAATCGTGCATGGATTGTAACAATTAATATAGAAAGGTGGTCACTTTTCATTTTGTGAAAATATCCGAGGGACAGAATTAATTACCGTGGGTGTACATAACTTTTCATTTTTTTGCGGGCTTTTGAGTAACAGTCCCTCAGATATGACCATCGAGATTTCATCCACGCCACATCCTTAAAACCTAAAAATCCCTAGTTCGAATTATGAATTCAGCGTACACAAATATTAAAGTAAATCAACCCATTTGCGAGTACAAAAGACTCTATGTATGTGTTTGCCGCAGCTCACCGCATACATGGAGTCTTAGCTTTAGGCCCGTATTTAGAATGTGCTTCTAAATATGTTGATGCATGTTTTTGTTATTCTATTCTTATTTTTGGTCTAACCGTCTAATGAATGATGAAGATAGAATGACAAAAATACGCACTAACATTTTAGAGCGTTCTGAATATAGGCATATACATTTATGAATACCTACATAAAACGAAGTAAAATAATTTTATATTACCAAGATTGTTGAAGACTTCATCCCATAACTCTTGTCGTACACAAGGGTTTCGCTTTTGAATTGGCAACTTTTGATTCCATAGACCTGGTCTCTGTTCTACTGCATCAATGAGCATCTCATCCATGGTGTCCGCTGAATATGGAGTAAAATCATTACTATTCTCTGATGCATCCTTCTGTATACTTTCTCCTACTTCCTTCACTCCTATTTATACATAAATGAGTATATTTACTAAATATTTTTAATACTTGTATGTGTGTGTGTGTTTTGTAAATATTTTCTTGCAAATTAAATTACTCATTGTAGCTCGGCCTTTCTCGTCGACAACAAGAATATGGATAAATTCATCATAGCTTTTGAAGCAGTTATGGGCTTGAATCTCTGCACAGGATCCATATATTATCCATCCACAATAACCGCATTTTATAGCCTGCAAATATGAACACAATAAGTAAGGCAGAATCTACGCATTGAAGATATTGAGATTGAAGATTGAAACATTAACATTTGGCCAATTAATTATTAAAATAATAGGAGCTAAAATTGCTCTATCATGGTCAAATTTAAATTTTCAAACTTTAATCTTAATTTTCAATGTATAGTCTGATTCCGGCCTAACATGAATTGCATAATATTTGATGTTGTTCGTATTGAAAAAATTCATATGCTAAAAATTATACGGAGAAAACCATGTAGAAAAATGATATGGTAAAATTACATCGAAAAATCCATATAATGCGTTCAGATGTTATTATTTAACAATAATATAGAAAAAAGTATTGCTATCTCGTCGTTTATCTTATGGATGATCGTTCATCCACATGATCTTCCACATAGATTTGTTTCAATAGAGGGGTTTTTTCGTTATTCAACCAGAAGTGACCACGATTAAGACTTTGTTTTCAGTAATCAGGAGACAAAAATAGCCTTAGCCGCGGTTGCTTTTGGTTGCATAACGATAAAACACCTTAGATTATGTCAATTTCAGGTTTTTTGGTAAACAAACAAAACTTCTATATAGTATAACCTATTAATATGCGAATATAATTCAATGATGTTCTGAATAATAATAAACATCTAATAATAATTAATGAATATAATAAACAATGTGTATTTAAAATTATTATTACCGGCCCTTTTTCTTGATAGTTGATACTCATCTCGATAAAATTTCGGATTATTGTTACGTGGAAAATCTTATTGATACACACATGCACGTTACATAAATTGATGTAAGTCGGAATAAAACAAAATATCCTGTAATGTTCTTCCAACACAATGGCGTTATAAAATTTAAGCGGACAGAAACACCCGCCCGATCCGTCCGGAAATGAGGAAATTTAATGTTCCGAACAGAAGAAACAGCAGGATCAAGAATTCCCTAGCAGATTTCGATCCGTCATTCCGATCCGTGTTTAATGGGACGGCACCCTTAGACTTAAAAGAGGAAAAGAGTAGGCATTCTAATACATTAAACTACTTTATAAACGTGGAAATGGCATTGTAAGAGTCAAACAAAAAGAAAATTAACAACAAATTAATACATATATTCTAAAATGAACTTATAAAATTTACATAAATGTAACGATTAAAAAAACAGATGTTAATTATATTACTAGTTTCGACCACCAAATCTGGTCCTCTTCAGATGAAACACTTAACGTTGAAAAGTACATAATTATGGACAAACATCAATACAAAAGAAAATCTTGTGCATAGTTAAATATATAACTGAAAACAATAAATGAACATATATTAATTAAAAGATTGTAATCTTAAATTCTATGAATGAAAAATTAACGATGCGCAAAACATACCAAAAAATTTGCAAATCTATGCGTGAAAATATTAGTTGGTCCGTGTATCCATATATTTACAAAAATAGTCATAATGATAATTGTCACACAATAAAAACAGTAAAAAATTTTTTCTTTAAAAAAACTTATGTCAGAAATATTACAAAACTGTCGAAGTACATCTTGAGATAAAAAATAATACATGGAACACGTCAAACATCCTCAACGGACCAATTCCAACTAAATAACGACCGGCAACAACTGATACAGAAAGATCAAATTTTGTTTATAATGGGTATATATGCTTCATGAAGACCTTCCGTGTCGGTTTGTAAGTTTAGGCTAAATTTCTGTTTTTTAATATTTAACATTTCTGAGACCAATCGCTTCCTGTAACAAGGTTCCTCATCAAGAATTTCAACATCGTCCCACCGAAAGTCATGATTATACTCCAATCTGTGATCAGTTATTACCGATCTGGTAGAACTATTATAATTTATATGATTACGGTGTTCTTTAATTCTTGTTTTTAATTGTCTGCTGGTTTGCCCCACATAAGAAGCATCGCAATCGTTACACTGAATTTTATAAACGACGTTACTTTTAGATGTGTGGAGACGTGAGTCCTTTTGCACCTTAATGTATTTTTTCATTTTGTTCGGACTACGAAAAGAAACTCTGACAACACTCCTATCAAATCTCTTAAATTTCTCCGCGTGGATCGGAATGAAAGGCACCGTAAGCCAAGATGGACATGCATTA
>NW_017275000.1:16509-24211 GCF_001594065.2 Cyphomyrmex costatus | reverse complement strand
TAATTAACATCTGTTTTTTTAATCGTTACATTTATGTAAATTTTATAAGTTCATTTTAGAATATATGTATTAATTTGTTGTTAATTTTCTTTTCGTTTGACTCTTACAATGCCATTTCCACGTTTATAATGTTTTTAAAGAAAGAGTCCTTTATTTGTTCTATTTTCATTAAACTATTGTTGACACTTCTGCGAGTTAATCCTCGATTAAATTAATCAGAAGTTGGTGAAAGAAGCGATAAAATTAATTATTATAATTAAAAGTATTATTTAATTCAATTATACTAGAAAGTTTTCGGGCTATCGCCGTGTCTTTCTTCATTATTAATGTCAACATTTCGTGAACCATGCCGTTGACTTCATCAGTGCGAGGGGTGCACTGATACTTACCCTGGAGAACTCTCTTTATGGCCCAGTTTACACCGAGTACTTGATACACGTATCAAGTGCACGTTGTAAACCAGGCCATAAACACTAGGGGATATTTTAGTTCGATACTCCCGATCACGAGTATCAGACCAAGTTGGTACGCGTATCAAAAGTTTCTATTGTGCTGTAAACGCTTGATTCATTTAGGACTAAATCCGCTATTTGTAAGTTAAGGTTAAAGCCCATGGCACATAGAAAAACGTAAAGCCGTAAGACGTATCAGTAAGAAAATTAACATTGGATTCGCTACCGGACTTACAGTCTTTACTGTGATTGACCAATTCGCTTACTGATTACGTTTCACGGCCTTACGTTTTGTATGTGCCATGGGCTTAAGAGATTCAATACGAAGAAAAAGAAGAAAAAGATTAAAATATACTATATCCGGATCAAAAACCCAACGTAACCTATTTTTAGACAAATGGATGTAAACAGGAATGTATCAAATGTTTAGTCCGCACCAACTTGATACGCGTACCAATTAATTTAACGGTGTAAAAGAGGTCAATGTAGACGCTGTTGGGAAGGGAGGGGTGTGTGTTGAGGGGTGGGGGAAAAGAGTACTTCTTTGGCCTGTCGAGGGGGCAGTTTGCCATATCCTGCTTACATTATAACCTAAGTTTCTGTTTATATTGTCTGGGTGTTTTTGTATTTCCAAGGCCTCTCTATGCTTCCTCGGGAAATATGATATTGTGGCAATAGTTGCCCTTTTATCGAATAGTATTCGATGTCCTGTCACAATGCTGTGTTCTGCCAGAGCTGATTGTGTGATGTGTTTCAACCTGATATCCTATTCATGTTTTTTCATCCGTGTTTCTTTGATCGTTTTTCCTGTTTTACCAATGTATGCTTTCCCGCAAGAGCAGGGTGTTTTGTACACTCCTGGACCTGCGGAACTGAGTGGAGGTCTCTGATCCTTGGGGTTTCTCAAGATTTGTTCGATCTTCCTTGGAGACTTTAAAATAGTCCGGATGTTGTATTTATTCAAGATCCTACCGATTTGGTCTGTTGTTCCCTTTATATATGGGAGGAACGAGAGATATCTTTTCTCTTCCTGTGACTGTTCTGTGTCTGATTTCTTGGTCCCACTCCTATATTTGTTAATCAGGAGACACGATAGTGTCTCCGACCGTGTTCAAAAACTGAAAGACACTACAAGTCTTTCTTGTCTCTCGAGCATCGTGTGGCATTTGATCTGCGCGCGGGGCGGTGAGATGAGGAGGACAGCGGAAGGCGGAAACGATTCGAAAGTTGCATACAATTTATGAATGTTCACTTTGTACTGGCACCTTTAATTAATAATATATCAGTTACTTTTCATGGTAATATATCATTATTAGATAAAAAGGTTTAAATTTTTGAGTATCCTTTTTTAGTTCTGCTGTGTTTTTTTTGTGTTGTGTCTTGAGTGAGACGGACGTTTCGCCTTGTCTCGAGTGTTGCGTTTTTGGAAAGTGTTGCCGGCTTTGACTGTGCTTAGCAAACTTGACCAAGTTTATTCGTCATCGAGAACCCAGGCCATTTATATCAAAAGAGAAGAAACAGATTCGCTGTCGGGTTAAAATTTAGATGATTATAATAATAATAATAATTATAATAATAAATATTATTATTTTATTTGCCAATATATTATTCATTCTATTAAATTTTAAAGTATAAAATTTTTAAATTATTAAAATTATTATATTTTTATTGTATAAACATCTTTAAGAAAATATAACCTCAAAGGTATCAAAATTTCATTTACCTGTGAAGACAGCGGAATTTATTTTCCGGTATACTAAAGGAATCTGAGGCATTCCGTAAATGCCTTCGTATTTGTAGAATTCGTATTCTACATTCCCTATTTCTCCTATATTCTTCTTGTTGTACAAGCATAAACATTAAATTATTCATTATATGAATAACAGAATAAGAATAATGCGTCTTTCTTTGTCACTCTTGCGTGATTTCACATTTTCACGGCAAAATTTTATGTCGATCCCGCTCACACGAATAATTTGTAATGGTTGCGTTCAGCCGTCAACCGTTGCGGAGCGGATCCTGAATATATTCTTTTAGATCAGCCAATAGCAGCAAGTGCTTACTTCTTCTTCCTTAATTATTGGCCAGGCAGCCCACCGGGCTGAAACTAGGCCACTGAGGTCCGTAAAAGTATTAATAAATCGTATTGTAAAAACAAAAGCACCGGCCGCCTCGAAACCGAAACAAACATAGGCCGGTATTCATAGTCGGTTCTTATTTCAAGACTGTCTTAAGTAATGTCTTAAGATGCTAAAGCGGCCCTCTGATTGGTTCGTAACTCCTCAAGACTGAACTTAAGACGGTCTTGAATATAAGAACTGACTATGAATACCGGCCATAGAGATCCTATATGGAGAGATGGGCCAATGCCGACTGATCCGTGATTGGCTCTGCCATGATGTTGTGAAACCGGATGTGAAAATGAAAGAAGCGAATGTGAGAGTGAGAGAAACGTCGTCTGCTTATGATTATAAGAAATATTGTCAGAGACAAAAATTAACTTAGACGAGTCTCTTTTACAGTAAGTAAGTTTAAAAACATCAAAAATGTATCACTAGAACTTTTGGAAAAGAAAATATATATATAAATATACATAAAAATTCATTTATAAATACATACATACACTTTATATGTAAATTAACTCATGACGATACTCTATTATAGGTACTCTAAATCCGAAAACCGTAATACGCCCCCTGAGGCCCTATTCTGTAACTCGTTAAGCAGTTAACGACATCATTGCGCAGCTTTTTATACCATAAGATATCTGCGCAATGATGTCGTTAACTGCCTTAACGAGTTACAGAATACAGGGGCTGAGGCCCTATTCTGTAACTCGTTAAGGCAGTTAACGACATCGTTGCGCAGATATCTTATGGTATAAAAAGCTGCGCAACGATGTCGTTAACTGCTTAACGAGTTACAGAATACGGCCTCAGGGGCCATATTCTGTACATACACGTCTATCGACAGTTGTCGGTGTCATTAAGTAGCGATAGCCAATAAGAATCGCACTTTTCTCCTAGAATAGTCTTTACCATTGGCTATCGTTAATTATCGACACCGACAACTGTCGGTAGACGTGTACAGAATATTGGTACTGTTGCGGGATTCTCTAAACGTTTTATCGATGATTGTCACTATCGTTAACTACCGACAGCCAATGGCAGGACAATCCTAAAAGAAAGCGCGGCTCTCATTGGCTGTCGCTAGTTAACGATAGCGACAATCACCGATAAAACGTTTAGAGAATCCCGCAACTGGTCGGATCTTTTAGCGTTTTGGAAAACTGGTGCAGCACTAGCGCCGTGCTAGGTTTATATGAAAACTGCATTAGTGCAATAATAGTGCGGACTCAGAGGAACATATTCGATACTGGCTATATTGACACTGTACACTTCGAACAACAATTTCTTCTCAAGAAAAAATGTTTTATATATAATTATATAAAATTATACATAATTATATATAAAATATGTCCAAATATATATAGATACACTTTTATATAATCGTATATAATCTCCTGAACATCCTCGATTATTTATTAATTCTTTTATATAATAATTTTTTATAACAATAATATTTTTAGTTTTTGCATATCTAGTAATTAAATTAATGATTTTGAACATTGAAATATCAATGCTAGCTATTTTGCTAAATATGCAAAAACTAAAAATATTATTGTTATTAATTAAAATAATTTAATATCATACCTTAACGTATGATCGTATTTAAAAGCGCAAATACATAATCTCCATTTCAACTTGCACTGGTCTCCACTGACTTCAAAGACAGTGGAGCAAAAGTTGAACTCACAATCAGTACAAGTTTTTGCACCAGTTTTGTCAGTGGAACACTAAACACTGTATTGGTTTTTACAGTGGAACAACAAAATTGCACTCAGTGCGCACCAGTGTTGCACCAGTTTTCCCAGTGGAAAACACTATTTGACGCCACATGCTCTATTTCGATTTCTGATTGAAAGAGGTCATATTTTCGGATTAAACATGAGTTAACAGATCTGTGTCAGGTTCAAACTCACTTCATTCGAAAACGCTACAGAGCTAATCAGGGTTGGTGATAGCCATGGTGGAATTGTATTTCCACCATGGTGATACCGACCCAAACTTATTCGTTGCATAAACGAATACACCTAGGCCGGTATTCAGAACGCACTTTTATCGATAAAAGCGCGTTTTTATCTCTAAAATTCTATAGTATACGTGACGTAAACTATAGCATGTTAGCGCGCTAACATCGTTGCAAGAAGACTAGAACCAGGAGAGTCAACTCGATCAAATATCGGTAGAGGGGGTAGGCCAAAAAGTGACGGCGGATAACTTTCCCCACTCTTGCGCTTCATTAGTCCTCTCTGTCGCTCTGATAGTCGTTTTTAATTCGTGACTGCGCATGTCAAACAAACCTTGTTTCTGTTTGATCGAATTAAAAAGGATAAAAAAGATAAAACGTGCTAAAAATTTATCCTATGTGACTTACGATGACCGAGAGAGTGTGCTGTGTTCGAAATTGTTTCAATCCTCAAGAAAAAGAAAATCGAAAAAGTTTAAGAACAAGAACTTCTTGGTTATAACCGATGCGCGCATGCGCAAACTTTCACACAATGTGCAATGCCACTGCGTATTGTGTGAATAAAGCGGGGAGCACAGACTTTTGCATAACGCATAAACCATATACATAAAGAATTTGATTGGTCCATTGACTCATGCATAAGAAAATGGACCAATGAAATTCCTTATGCACATGCTTTATGCGTTATGCAAAAGTCTGTGCTCCCCGCTTAACCGCGGACGTTTTTTTAACCTACCCCCACCACGCTAGTTGACTCTCCTGGTTCTAGTCTTCTTGCATCGTTGTTAGCGCGTTCTGAATACGGGCCCTAATGTTTTGTGTAAACTAGGCTTGAACCACGTGATCACAAAACAATTGCCGCGCCTATTTCAGTGTAATATTTTTTGGTTCTATAGCTTTTTAGAAGTTCTAAAAATCAGTTGAATAAGTTTTATAATACATAAATTTGTAAAATACATTCCATTGTGAAAGATGTACGCATTAATACGTTATGATAATAGAAAGTATTATGTAATAAAAAAAAACCATATATTATTTAAAAATGGGAAATATATCGTGAGAAATAAAGGTTGTAGGTATAAAGCATACCTCATAGCTTATAACTGTAAGTTTAAATTGATATTTATATTTTATGTTAAATAAGCATTTTAAATCTAGACGGTACAGATTTTTGTTTTTGAACATACGTCCTAAAGACATTCTCGAAACTTTCTCAAGACTTCTCTTGAAACTTTTTGCTGTCTAGTACTTATCACTTACTTTAATTTGTCTAAGCCCATGAAATGTATAGTAATAATATTTGACGATGATGTATGTACTATCTTTATGGACAAATGTATTGTGGTATGTGTTCCAAAATTTACTGTCAGTAGTGAAAATACATAGTTTAGGTTACCAGCACTATACATTTTCAGAACTGACAGGAACGCAGCTTGTGTTTTTATATTGAGATAGATTATTTTCTATATTAGATGCCTTTCATTTGATGATACAAATCGACACAAACGTCGTTATATCTTTATTGACATTCAGAGTGACAAAGATAGAACGACACTTGTGTCGACTAGTGTGTGTTATCACTGTTATCAGATAGAATGCATCCATGGGTATCCAGTGAGAAATAATCAACAATCGACGTCAAATCAATGTTGATTTGACGTTAATTCGACATCGAATTGGCGATCACTTCTCACTGGAATAGAACAGATTGACATGTGCATTTCATGAGCATTTTTTAAATACTTTAATCAATATTATTCAATATTTCTGTACTATATGTTATTATTTTGTAGCGCATTGTAAGGCTCTCGAAATTATAGCCAAAAATTTAAGTAATGGTCAACCTAAAATAATTTTAAATCATCAAAATATAAAAAGAACTACATCCAGTTTTTTAAGTGGAAGTGGCAGTTTGATAATAGGTACAATATTTTTTAATTTGAGTTTTTATTGAGTTTATTATAATTGTTATATTACTGTTTCATATTTTTGTACATACAGATCATGAGAATATTACATCTTCTACACCATATGGGAATTCAAACAGAACATCAGAATCAATAATGACAATAGGTACTTACATTTTTACTTCTTAACAATTATTCCATTCAATTGTATAAGATACTTGATTTAATAACTTTATTATAGATTGGTTCATTAGTTAGTTTTGTTTAAATTTCATATAAATCTTTACTTTGTAGCAAAATGAAGCTCTGTCTATTTGTTTAAAATTCATGATGCATATTAAGCTGTTTCTATATTAGACACAAGCTGATCACATATTTGTTGCAACAACCAATCTGTAGTTTACATTTTGAAATCAATGTTTCAAATTGGCTGTCGCAACAAACTTGCGATTTGCTTGTGTCTAATCTAGAATTAGCTTTACATGTTTTGTGATAAATGAGCTCCTTAGTTGCCAAGTGGCATAAGGTTTATGCTTATAAGGCACACACTTATGCCATTTGTCAACTAAGAGGTTCAAATGTAATATAGAAACATATTTATATCGATTATTTTTCTCACATTTAATTGTGATTGATCAATTTCGTACTCTTACTTCTTACTCCGTGTATTGCAGACGACGGCATGACACTTACTAAAAAACAAATATAAAGATAAAAATACTATTTGTAAACATATATGTATATGTAGTATGTTTAATATTTGTATATGTGAAATTATAAAAGATAACTGTGATGGATTTACTTAATAAATATACAGAGTGTTTCAAAATTCTCGAATTAAAATATTATAGTAAAAAGTTTTGAAAACTAAAATAAAAATCTTTAAATTAAATATAAAAAGTGATATAAAATGTATGTGTGAATATGAGTAATAGATTAAAAGATTTTAAAAACAATGTACATAATAATAAAGAATATTAATAAGAAATATCAAAAATATTTTCTATTTTTAATTGTTTCTATCACAGCCAAAGCAACGTTATACTTATAAGTATAAAAAAATAAGTATAAAAAATAGAAAATATTTTTGATATTTCTTATTAATTCTTGATTTTCTTATTTATTCTTTATTATTATGTACATTGTTTTTAAAATCTTTTAATCTATTACTCATATTCACACATACATTTTATATCACTTTTTATATTTAATTTAAAGATTTTTATTTTAGTTTTCAAAACTTTTTACTATAAT
>NW_017275000.1:13393-15242 GCF_001594065.2 Cyphomyrmex costatus | reverse complement strand
CCGGGTCGCATTAAAACGCAATATTCTAGAACCTTGGTTCTATCGCAATATTCTGCAGTATACACAATATATGCGAAAACAATTCAACAAAGAAAAGATGTTAATAATTGCTTACTGAACATATTATAATACTTAGTTGTGAATATATTTTCATGTCCCACAAATTATATCACTATATAGTGAATGATGATACTAATTATATCACTATATTATACGTGTATATTATACGTATATATTATACGTATATATCTGTATACATATGTCTGTTATTTTTATATTTTCATTTATAATGCAAATACTATGTTGAAATAATGTTTTCACTGAATACTGTTTACAATTAATGCGACCCGGGCATGCCAAGTTTTTTCTTCACTATAATCCAGTTGACAATTATAGTCACTTTCGGTCTGTCTTATGTGACTGGCGTAATGAAGAATACACTTGGTCAGTTATATTTATCTCATATCTGTTTTTGATCAAGAAGTTCAGTATCTTTTATATGTACTTGGCGTATGTTTTTTTCTTTTTTTAAAAAAAGGTTTTTTTATGGGATAATACAAGCTTAAAATTTTTATTGAATACAAAGGCGAATGGAACTGTAATTATAGGGATACAAATACATAACATTGCCTTTGCTGCGATTAAAACAGATAACAATTTACTAAATAGTTCTTTCCTATTTCCTAAACTGCTGGCAACTCGCTATGGCCACATTGGATAAGACTATAAAAAATAAGAAATAATGAAAATTGTTTCATGATATTTTTAAATAAAATAAATATTTGCATGAAAAAACACTTCAGATCACTTCAACATATTTTGAAAACTATGTACATACTAAGCTTAAATGATTAAAATTATTTTTTATTTAGAAATGACACACGCAAGAATGTTGAACATGCATTTTCTCACTTTTAACGTAATCTATAATTGCATATCACACATCTTAAAGTTTTAAAAATACTTTGTATTATTATAATCAGTATATTTAGAATTTTTGAATCTATTATAAATCTATACAAATAATTCTTTTCATTTCATGATTAATATGAATTTTAACTTTGACAGATGATAAAGATGTAAATTCATGTTTGCCTGTTGCAAGCGTTAATTTGAATGATGCAAGATATAGCTTCAGTGGTGCTTCCGTCTGCAATACATGTAATGATATTATGATACAAGGTATATTCTATGGGATATAAAAAGAAAAAACAGAGAAAATATTTATTAAATAAATAAGTTGAAAATAAGAGAAAAGAGCCAAATAGTTTTCTTAAAAATTATAAATATAATGAAATCAAATCATAATACAATAAAATAGAATTCGCAAAATTCGCAAACATAGTAAAATTAATAGGTAAAATTCACAAACGTTTCGACACCGATCGGGTCATTTTCAATGTTAAATTTAAAATTAAGTGTGTATAAAAGAATTAAACGAATCAACAATAACTTACATGTGTATAATTATAATAAAATTAACGAGTCAAAAATATAAAATTAAATGTGTAAAATGAATAATTAAATAACGAGTCGTAAATATAAAATTAAATATGTATAATTAAATATGGATCTTCCTTTGTGTTTTGTCTCACAAGAGCTATACAAATCTATTGACAAAAAAGTATACAAATTTAAAAAACTTAATTATAAAGAAGTAAATTGTATATATTACCTTGACAGAAATGTAATAAAAAATGTATAATCCAGTATAAAACTCCAGTAGATCCATTATTAAAATTAAATAAATAAATAAAATAGTCTAAATTACAGTTATAAAAATCGACTGTACTGCTTGAAATAAAAATAAGAAATGAGTAGGCAGAGACCTCAGGAAAGGACAGAGGAA
>NW_017275000.1:0-13219 GCF_001594065.2 Cyphomyrmex costatus | reverse complement strand
TTCCTCTGTCCTTTCCTGAGGTCTCTGCCTACTCATTTCTTATTTTTATTTCAAGCAGTACAGTCGATTTTTATAACTGTAATTTAGACTATTTTATTTATTTATTTAATTTTAATAATGGATCTACTGGAGTTTTATACTGGATTATACATTTTTTATTACATTTCTGTCAAGGTAATATATACAATTTACTTCTTTATAATTAAGTTTTTTAAATTTGTATACTTTTTTGTCAATAGATTTGTATAGCTCTTGTGAGACAAAACACAAAGGAAGATCCATATTTAATTATACATATTTAATTTTATATTTACGACTCGTTATTTAATTATTCATTTTACACATTTAATTTTATATTTTTGACTCGTTAATTTTATTATAATTATACACATGTAAGTTATTGTTGATTCGTTTAATTCTTTTATACACACTTAATTTTAAATTTAACATTGAAAATGACCCGATCGGTGTCGAAACGTTTGTGAATTTTACCTATTAATTTTACTATGTTTGCGAATTTTGCGAATTCTATTTTATTGTATTATGATTTGATTTCATTATATTTATAATTTTTAAGAAAACTATTTGGCTCTTTTCTCTTATTTTCAACTTATTTGTTTTATACTTGTTGAGCCTTCTATTAATTTATTTTATTTATTAAATAAATCTGTCATGATTATCTTAAATAAATTCAAATAACTCTTACACTATATACAGATTATATTTTAATAACAGTATTTGTTCTTTTTATACTTGGATATTATTGTGTAAGTGATTTTATATTACAGATAACATTAGTTCAGTATTCTTGTTAAATACAACAAACAATGAAGTCTCTAATGTAGATGCAAATATCAACAGGATTGTTTCATCTTATTCAGTGATGGATACAAGTAATGATTTAATAAACAGTACTTTTGTTATTTCTAAAAAAATTTTGTTATTACAGTATTTTTAGCGTCTCTTTTAGACCATATTGTCTATGTAATTTTTATACATTTTGATGTATTAATTTTTGTACTTTAATAGATGATAAAGACATGAATTCTTACGTAGAAGTAATAAATGGTAATTTTACTGACTTGGAAACAAATAATTGCAAGGCTACCTCATCTGTGCTAATAGATAATAATGTGATTCTAAGTAAATGAGGTATTTTTTAATGAAATACTATATTTATATCGTTATTCCTCATACAAATAAGAGTTAAATATTTTCGAAAATTTCGAGAAGTCAATAGTTCACAAGATTCAAGTGATTAAAGAAACACGACTTTTCGATCACCAAATTATGTTTTGAACGACCACAAATGAACAAAAGATCTATTACTTTTGATTAATTTCAAATAAATTTTTCTTTAACAGAAATGTATTTTATGACTTCTTTCAATAAAATAGTTCAGGATTTTTTAATTCAATTTTTCATACAAAATAATGTATCATTTACAAACACCTTGTATATATTGTAAAATAGATTTATAAATATATACTATATATTTTTATAGTCTATATTTTTTACTTTTAACTCAATTAATTTAACAGTTTTTTAATAGCTAATAATATGTGTATTATATACATTTATGTCTACATTATATCTTTACTAATATACTAAGATATGACACTGTTTTACATTTACAGATAATAATATAATAATACAAGAAAGTGATAAACGTCATTTATCTCCAAATACTACTTCAGATATAATAAACACACACCGTGATAAAGATCTCAGACTGTACATGATTGATGATATTAGTATCGCGGAAACAAATATTCTCGATACTACATGGACAGTATTGGCTACAAATAATAATGTACCAAATTGTACGAAGTCTTTGATTTCTTAATTTAATTTTACTAGTTCTTTACAATTTCTTTTACCCTTTTCTTTGTTATATACATACATATACATATACAGGGCTGGCATGTATTAAAAATATTTTTATTTAAAAAAGAACGGTATTTGTAGACAATTGTATCGTGTATTTTGTATTTCAGCGACGTACATGAAGATATTTTCCATTTTATATTTTATTATGAAAGTATATATTATAAAAATATTTTATATTTTGTATTTCAGTATCACACACACACAATAATGAAAATATTTCGTATTTTAAATAAGATTGACGATTAATATTATTATTTAAATTACGAAATATATAAAGCTTTTAACATTTTAATTTTAAATACAAAATACGTAATACTTCCATGTACACCGCTAAATATAAAATATAAAATCTAATTTTATTGCGAAAACTGTATTTTAAATAATATTATTTTAAATACATGCCAGCCCTGTATACATATATATATACATATATAAATTGAGAAAAAAACAAAATAGTTCTTTCATTTCTACACTCTATTTGATGTTATGTTTACTACTACAGGTGATAATAATTTAAATACTACATCCAATGTGATAAATGATAGTACAAATTTAAATATAGAAAATGATATTCTCAGTACTCCATTGGTTCAAGTGAATCCAGATGTTAGTGTAACAGAAGGTATAATTCCTGCTTTTTAACTTAATTTACTATTTATGTATATTGTTATACGATACATTATTACAGTCTCACATGTAAAATTATAAAACTTCAAATTTTATCTATTCTTTGTTGTATGTACGTATATTGTAAAACAAAATAGTTTTTTTACTTCTTGCACTCTATTTGATATTATATATTGTGACGTGACACTTTGTGTCCGTCACTCGTAAGTGCACCGGCACGGAGATCCTGTGTCCTCTAAGCTCGGAGAGCGAGGGCACATGCGAGCGTGCCAAATTTGTATTTTTTGTTTTGTTTTGTATATTCTTTTATATAAGAGATTTAGTAATTTTTCAGATTTTTAAAGAACAATTATTAGTCACTTTAGAGCGTGAGCGGTGGTTGTTTAAATCTGTGTAATGTTGCCGCCTTACTCACGGAAGGAAGAAAGAAGACGACGCCGAGGAAGCAAGAAACCACCAAGGGAGATCCCGATCGTATCCTCGAGGAGCGCGGTACACGCAGGTCGTATTGTTTTGGTTACCTTTGATAATTATGATATTAGTTGGTGATTGTCGCACCTTTATTGCAGACGACTCGGAGAGAGACGTAATAAGGGACCGTCTCAGCACGGCCAGAGAATTGGCAGCCGCCTCCACCTCTGAGGAGAGCGAGAGAAGACCGCTGATAAAGACGGAAAGCCTCGGCCAGCTAATTTGGAAAAGCGCGCCGAACAATCAAAGGATACGCAACTCGCAGGACTCACTGTAATTGGTCGCGGGGTTGCGCGGCTCTAATAGACCAATTAGAGCAAGGAGCGGCCCGATAAGAGAGGGTCTAGCGGCCTGCGTGGATCCGCGAATGCTCACGATCATCACTTGTGCGGTGAGCAACTTGTAAGGAGGACGCAGGATCTCCGGATCACTTGGGACCTGGCCCAGCATTTTGCCGTTGCCTAAATAAAGAGCCAAAGAAGTCTTCCGATAAAGGATCGACGAGGGATCGTTGTGTGGTGAGGCGGGCGTCATCCTATAATTCTTTAAAACCACCGATCGCGGTACGTGATATGCATCTCGAGCGGAGCACACGTTAGGCTTTACTCCGATTTGTCGTAGCCGATTCCGGATCGGTTGCCTATAGGCGTTTCAAGTTACTGTTGCCGTGAATGCGTGCTCTCCGCTCAGATGCTTTAATTTGAGAATGTATAATAGTGTAGTTGCTCGCCCTCGTTGCCGCCAAGTCACGTGTGTAATTGTAAA
This sequence comes from Cyphomyrmex costatus, assembly GCF_001594065.2. Classification (NCBI taxonomy): domain Eukaryota; kingdom Metazoa; phylum Arthropoda; class Insecta; order Hymenoptera; family Formicidae; genus Cyphomyrmex; species Cyphomyrmex costatus. The sequence goes on along the minus strand of NW_017275000.1, from coordinate 9,466 downwards.
TTATTGAGAATTCTTAAAAGTCGAGACTGGCGTTATCGCGCCTTTGAGAACCGTTGCCGTCTTATGTAAAATTGTGTATTTCAATTATTCACGAAGTAATCATTGTTAATGTAATAAGATCTAGATTTTGTCGCACATTTCTTCTCGGCGAATTATTGCCGAATTTACTTCCTATTGTCGACGGCCATTTAATAGTCGGTTCATTGTTATTGTGCCGCATACCAGAGCGCGGAAGGTCAACGCTGTAACGTACTTTCTTACGAACACTTCTGTACAGTCTCTGTAAAATATACTGATTTCTCTATATTGTCATTATTAATTCTGGTGCCTTTATTTCAGCCTCTCTGTCTTTCTCCGATAATCTTTTCCGCTTACCGCGAACCACTCCCCTCTGCCAATTCCGTTGGCTGAGCTAGTCATTTCGTCCGTCGCGAGGATCCGCGTAATCTTTACATTTTTGTCCGAGCAATTTATCTAACCATTTGTGCGAAGAGTGGCACGCTCTCTCGTGCCTGGCGCCCAACGAATTTTTAATAGCGACTAAGATCTTTGCTGAGCGAGATAACTCGTTAACTTTTGTAAAATCTCGAATCACGCGAGAATTATTGACGAACCGCACTATTGCTCCAATAAGTATTGTTCATCTTAAATAAGAGCTTTCGCATCACTAGAATTATTTTTGGAAAACGCGACGAAGTTGTGCCGGCACTTAAAAGTACGGTTACAATATATATATGTTTACTACTATAGGTGATATTAATTCAAATAATAAATCCAATGTGATAAATGATAGTACAAATATGAATATAGAAAATGACATTCTCAGTATCCCATTGGTTGAAGTAAACTCAGATGTTAGTGTAACAGAAGGTATAATTCCAGCTTTTTAATTTTATTCATTACATATATTTTGTTGTACGGTACATTGTCATAGTCTCACATGTAGAATTATAAAACTTCAAATTTTATATCTGTTTATTGTTGTATGTACATATTGGCCCGTATTCAGAACGCGCTAACAACGATGTTAGCGCGCTAACATGCTATAGTTTACGTCACGTATACTATAGAATTTCAGAGATAAAAGCGCGCTTTTATCGATAAAAGTGCGTTCTGAATACGCGCCATTTTGTAAAACATAAAATAGTTCTTTCATTTCTTACACTCTATTTGATGTTATGTTTACTACTACAGGTGATAATCATTTAAACACTACATCCAATGTGATAAATGATAGTACAAATATAAATATAGCAAATGATATTCTCAGTACTCTATTGGTTCAAGTGAATCCAGATGTTAGTGTAACAGAAGGTATAATTCCTGCTTTTTATCTTTATTTATTACTTATGTATATACGATACATTATTACAGTCTCACATGTAAAATTATAAAACTTCAAATTTTATCTGTTCTTTGTTGTATGTACGTATATTGTAAAACATAAAATAGTTTTTTTTACTTCTTGCACTCAATTTGATGTTATATACATATATGTTTACTACTATAGGTGATATTAATTCAAATAATAAATCCAATGTGATAAATGATAGTACAAATATGAATATAGAAAATGACATTCTCAGTATCCCATTGGTTGAAGTAAACTCAGATGTTAGTGTAACAGAAGGTATAATTCCAGCTTTTTAATTTTATTCATTATGGGCCTTCTACAATAAGCCATAAGTAATTACTCACATGACATAAGTGTTAAGTTACAATTATAAGTCATAAATCTTAAGGAATTTGCATCTACAATAAAGGTTGATTTATACTGGCCGTAAACTGTTAACTTATGCCGTAATCTGTAAAAATTGACCAATCACAGTCGAATGAGAGGGGAATAATCGATTATAATTGGTCAATTTTTACAGATTACAGCATAAGTTAACAGATTACGGCCAGTATAATCCAACCTTAAGTCGTATTAGATCGTTGCATCATAACAGTTCAGCAATTAGATTCAACAATTAAATTCGACAAGTTTGATGAGTTCCATGTCATAAATTTCTTGTAAACATTCATATTCCATTTTTAATACGATATAAATCACTTCGATCTCAATATTCTCGATTCAGTTTTTAGATTATACGAAATCAGCTTTCTCGTAATAAATGGCAGACACATACTGCTTTTTGATTGGTCAGTCATAACGTAATCATATGCTCTAAGTCAGAAGAGATGGAATTTGGCCATCTCCACTCAGTCACGGACTACCGACTTATTACCATCTTATGACGCATTACTGACTCGCTTGCAACTAGCTTCTGATTTATGACTTATGGCTTATTGTAGAAGGCCCATTATATATATTTTGTTGTAGGGTACATTATTATAGTCTCACATGTAGAATTATAAAACTTCAAATTTTATATCTGTTCATTGTTGTACGTACATATTTTGTAAAACATAAAATAGTTCTTTCATTTCTTACATTCTATTTGATGTTATGTTTACTACTACAGGTGATAATCATTTAAACACTACATCCAATGTGATAAATGATAGTACAAATATAAATATAGCAAATGATATTCTCAGTACTCTATTGGTTCAAGTGAATCCAGATGTTAGTGTAACAGAAGGTATAATTCCTGCTTTTTATCTTTATTTATTACTTATGTATATTGTTATACGATACATTATTACAGTCTCACATGTGAAATTATAAAACTTCAAATTTTATCTGTTCTTTGTTGTACGTACGTATATTGTAAAACATAAAATAGTTTTTTTTACTTCTTGCACTCAATTTGATGTTATGTTTACTACTACAGGTGATAATAATTTAAATACTACATCCAATGTGATAAATGATAGTACAAATTTAAATATAGAAAATGATATTCTCAGTACTCCATTGGTTCAAGTGAATCCAGATGTTAGTGTAACAGAAGGTATAATTCCTGCTTTTTAACTTTATTTATTACTAATGTGTATTGTTGTACAGTACACTATTACATTCTCATATATAGAATTATAAAACTTCAAATTTTATATCTGATCTTTGTTGTATGTACGTGTAAAACATAAAATAGTTCTTTCATTTCTTACACTATTTATTTATTATGTTATATTACTACCACAGGAAGATAGATGGGACTAAACTAAAATAGAAAGTCTTCTACCATTTTACAATTTTCGCAATAGTTAACGAGATATTAATTTATAAAAATATTCAAATTCGCCCTGCCCACCGCCAAATGCAAGCGCACAGCTGGACAGATCGCTCAGTGATGCGCGTCCCGCGCGTTCGCCGTCGCTAGGCATGCGTTGTTTATACAATATATAACAAGACATATCTAGCGACGATCATTGCCGATTGTTATAAACAACGCGTGCTTAGCTATGGCGAACGCGCGCGGCGCATCTCGCTGGGCGGTCTATCCAGCCGCGCGCTTGCATTTGGAGGTGGGTCGGGCGAATTCGAATACTTTTATAATTAATATCTCGTTAACTATCGCGAAAATTGTAAAATGGTACAAGACTTTCCATTTTAGTATAGTCCCATCTACCTTCCTGTGGGCGGTAGGAAAATTTACACTGGACACCCTGTATAATGTGTCAACTTGCAATATAAATTATTTCGAACATATAGTATAAATTAGTTCGGTCTGTTTTCCAAAAGGTGATAGCCTCCAAAGACGAGTTATTTTTTCGAGATGGAATTCGAAAATTGCCTGAGAGATGGGAAAAAGTAGTAGCTAGCGATGGACAATACTTAATTAATCTATTCATTCATTTTGTTTTAAAATAAATGCATTTTTGAACCCAAAAAACGGACCGAACTTATTTGTACACCTAATAATATATTACGTAATAAAGTAAACACGCCAATTTTTTTTAATAGCGACTACTTTTTGTGACGTATACTATAAAATAAAAAATTTATTGCAACTTTATAAATTACGAGGGTGGTTTGAAAAGTCCGTGAAAAATAAAAACTACTTAATTTTTCGGAATAAAACTTTTATTTTTCAACGTAATCTCCTTTTAAGCTTATACACTTCGTCCACTGCTCCAATTTGTTAATCCCTTCCGAATAGTAGGATTGGTTCAACTGTGCAAAATATTCGTTTCCGCAATCGCCTCCTGATTTGAATAAAAAATCGCTTTCCCGTTACATATTTCTTCAAATTGGGAAACAAGTAATAGTCCGAAGGAGCCAAATCTGGGGAATAGGGGGGATGCGGAACGAGTTAGAACCTTAATTTCATCAATTTTTCATCCACAATTGCAGAGGAGTGAACTGTCGCAATCGCGCAACTGTGAGCAATCGCGGCACCCATCTTGCGGATAACTTTTTCATGCCCAAATGTTGATGCAAAATATTATGTACTCGTTCAGTCGAGATGCCCACTAGCAATCTCACGCACCTTCATTTTTCTATCATCCAACACCATATCATGGATTTTTTCAATGATTTCTGGCGTAGTGGCTTCAATAGGACGTCCAGAACGTTCAGCGTCACTTGTGCTCATATGGTCACTTCGAAATGTTTGAAACCATTTATAAACTGTTCTAATCGAAGGTGCAAATTCACTATAATGTTTATCAGGCTTCTCTTTAGTCTTCTGAGGCGATTTGTCTTTCATAAAGTACTGTTTGATCAACATACGAAATTCTCTTTAATCCATTTTTTGGAAATCACTCGATTTCCTTGATGCAAACGAACGCCATATACAAAGAAATAGACCGATCTGGCTGAAACTTGGTGTATATTTTTCCAAAAAATGCTACTAACTGAAAATAACCTTAATACGGACCAATGATGCAATTTCTCTAATTTTTGCACGAACTTTTCAAACCACCTCGTATATATTTTTAAAGCAATTATTACTCGTAAAAGGTTTAATGAGATTATGATGAGGTATAACCAATCAGAAAAAAACTATCTTACTTTTTAAAATTCGCATTAATCTTATTAAATAAATAAAACTTGAATTTTTTTGTTCTTTAGATTTACATAATACGATAAACTCAATAATCAGTGATGCCGATTGTAGTGCAGATGATCCTGACTTTACGTTAGAATCTTATGAAATGAGCGAATTTCTGCTTTTTCGGCAAACGATGTCACAATTGTAATACAGAATGTATCCAGCCGTTCTGTTGATTTGCTCCAAGAATCTTTTAATATTGTGAATGTATGCAATGATGAAGAGATGTTCGTTGAATCTTCTCAACCTAAGGGTGCCAATAAAAAACATTTTTGTTTTTATTGTAAGAAATTACAAACAAAAATTGCGAGACATTTGGAATTGGTCCACTCTATCGAAAAAGAAGTAAAAGGATTTACTTATTTACCAAAAGGTGATATGTGCTTTATTGCGTTATATTATGTTCATTAATATTATATTCAACGTTTACTATTTTTATCAATAGGAAATCCTGAACGAAAGAAACTTATAGATGCTATTAGAAAAAAGGGAGATTATCTATTTAATACAGATCGAGGTTTTAATACAACAGAATTAATTGTATGTCGTAGACCATCAATATTGAGAAAAAGGAATGCAACTGATTTTATCTGTTGTGCATCATGCAAAGGATATTTTACAAAAAATAATATAAGGCATCATGCCGCTACTTGTTTACATCAGCAAAACAAAAGATGCGTAAACATACTTGGTAAAAAAGTTAGTGGTAGGATTCATAGTGATGCATCAAATATATTAAGGAATAAAATATTTCCGATATTAAGAGATGACGAAGTAACGCGAATTATTAGGTATGATGGTCTAGTTATATTATACGCAAATAAGATGAGCATAAAATATCGTTATGATTATCAAGAAGACATGATCCGTGCTCGTTTGAGGCTGATGGGACGCTTTTTAATAACGTTAAAAAAAATTCAACCAGCTATAACCGATTTTTTATCATTGTATGATCCTTGTTTCTACGATAATTGTATATCTGCTGTACGTGTGGTTACACGTTACAATGAGGAAAACAATACGTTTGGTGCACCATCTGTAGCATCAGGATTAGGAACGCTCTTGAAACAAGTCGGAAATATATTTATCTCAGATTGTATTAAGAAATATAAGCTGGAGGAAAAAAAAAGGCTGAAGATTTCTTAAAGCTATTGAGCGAAGATTATATAACGAGCATAAATAAAGGTGTTGAAGAAACTATGACTAAAAATAGACGTCAAAAGGAAATTCTATTACCAAATTTAAAAGACATACAAATTTTACATGAATACCTCTTAAAAGAAAGAACATCTAATTACGAAAAGTTACAAAGAAGTTTTTCATATAGTACTTGGCTTAATTTAGCTAAGAGTACTCTTCTATCTATACTTTTATTTAACAGGAGAAGACCAGGTGAGTTGGAACATGTTCTTATCGAAGATTATGAAAGATATGAGAGTTTAAATGAAAATAATTATCCTGATTTATTTGCTACTCTTACTAATGAGATGAAGATATTAGCACAAAAATATGTGAGGTTTGCTATAAGAGGTAAACTCGGAAGATCGGTGCCTGTTCTTTTATCAGCTAATTTAGTACAATGTATACAAATAATACTAAATTATAGAAAACATGCTAAGGTGCCCGAAAAGAATCCATATATTTTTGGTCTTCCATCAACAGTTAGTAATCGTTATAAATATTTAAGAGCCTGTGATTTGATGCGAGATTATTCATCAGCATGTGGAACACGTGTTCCTCACAGTTTACGAAGTACTCAATTGCGCAAACATATTGCAACGCAATGTGGAATTTTGGATATATCTGAATCTCAGACATTGCTTTTGGCTGATCATATGGGACATGATATAGCGATTCATAAAAAACATTACAGGCAAGCATGTCTTAACAAAGAAATTCTACAACTATCAAAGTTATTGGAGAAAGCATCAGGTAATGATGTAGAAGATAATAATATTGATGAGGAAAATAGGGAACAAGATAATACACCTATTAATGAATCTACTAATGAACCTGCTAATGAATCTACTAATGAACCTACTGATGAACAAAATGAAAATGATTCTAGCAACTTTGATTCAGAAAATGAGTCTGAATATGAATCCCGAAATCCGCCGTTTCATATACATATATATATATATATATATATATAGATAATATTATCTTGTAGGAGAAATATTTTAACATGAGAAACTTTGAGATATATTTTACAAAGTCTCCAGAAGAACCAAATTTTGCATTTTCACTTTTAAAAATATATTAAATAAAATGATCTATTTTTTACTCATGATGCAGATGTAACCGTGAAATATTTTGTTTTGTAGAAGTAATATTTTGTTATGAAACCTTTTCAGCTTCTTTTTTATAATAAAGAAAATACAACGGCACGTACAGAGCCATATTTTGCAATTTGATTCTTGAAATATTATAATGAATTAAATTATCTGCAGCTCAACTGTAGTATAGTGTAAATCGAATGAGATTGTTACATTGTTATGTAACAAAAATGTTATTTTTTGTCTTTTCAGGATTCTTGTGCTTCCACTTTAGATGTAGATATTGACAACCCGGTCATGTTAAAACAAAAAACGAATGAACAGTCTGTTTCAACTCATTCAGAGACGTTCATATCGGATCTTGCTAGCACTGTTTCGCACTCTGAAACGACTCCTCTTACTAACAATTGCATTGACAAGTATTTCTTGAAAGATGAAGTTACTAGAGCTGAAATTTTGTGGTGTCTTCAAACCGTCGAAAATCATGTATCTATTTCAGCGGCAGGAAAACAATCTTCTCTGTTTTTATTATTATTATTATTATTATTATTATGTATTATTTAAGGCTGTATTAAGATGTCATAAAGTAATTTATAATAGAGCCATATTTGAATCTTCAAATATTATCTTGTAGGAGAAATATTTTAACATGAGAAACTTTGAGATATATTTTACAAAGTCTCCAGAAAAACCAAATTTTGCATTTTCACTTTTAAAAATATATTAAATAAAATGATCTATTTTTTACTCATGATGCAGATGTAACCGTGAAATATTTTGTTTTGTAGAAGTAATATTTTGTTATGAAACCTTTTCAGCTTCTTTTTTATAATAAAGAAAATACAACGGCACGTACAGAGCCATATTTTGCAATTTGATTCTTGAAATATTATAATGAATTAAATTATCTGCAGCTCAACTGTAGTATAGTGTAAATCGAATGAGATTGTTACATTGTTATGTAACAAAAATGTTATTTTTTGTCTTTTCAGGATTCTTGTGCTTCCACTTTAGATGTAGATATTGACAACCCGGTCATGTTAAAACAAAAAACGAATGAACAGTCTGTTTCAACTCATTCAGAGACGTTCATATCGGATCTTGCTAGCACTGTTTCGCACTCTGAAACGACTCCTCTTACTAACAATTGCATTGACAAGTATTTCTTGAAAGATGAAGTTACTAGAGCTGAAATTTTGTGGTGTCTTCAAACCGTCGAAAATCATGTATCTATTTCAGCAGCAGGAAAACAATCTTCTCTGTTTTCACTTATGTTTCCAGATAGTAAAATAGCATCTTCTATGTATTTAGCTCGTACAAAGCTATCATATGGGATAGTTTTTGGTCTGGCATCCTATTTTAATAGGAAAGTTGTTGACGCTGTTCGTAACTGTGGTCCATTTGTAGTTTCTTTTGATGAAAGCTTAAATAAAATGACACAAACTCAACAAATGGATATTGCTTTGAGATTCTGGAATAATGATAGTAATCAAGTAGAAACACACTATTTTTCTTCTGCTTTTCTTGGCCATGCTCGTGCTAAAGATTTATTAAGAGCTTTTAAGGAAGAACTAAAAGATTTAAGTTTACAGAATTTGTTACAAGTATCTATGGACGGCCCCAACATAAATTGGGCCTTTTTAAAAGAGCTGGAATGTGATATTCGATCTATCTATGATGAAAACAGTCCAATTTTTATTAATATGGGTTCCTGTGGTTTGCATATTGTCAACAACAGTTACAAGGAAGCAGTTAAATCTACTGGCTGGAATGTGATTGCCTTTCTCAGATCAGCCTATTATGTTTTTAAGAATGTTCCTTCTAGAAGGAGTGATTATCTGAGGCTTAATAAATTACAATCACTACCTCTCTCTGCAAAATTTTGTTCTATTCGCTGGTTAGAGAATGAGAAAGTAATTGAAACAGCAATTAAAATAATTCCCAATTTACTGAATTTTGTTAATGGAGTTAAAGAAGAAAAGATTAAAATTACATCTAAGAGCTTTGAAACTATGAAATCGTGTCTTGAGGACAAACTATTAGCTGCCAAACTTTCTTTTTTTGGTTATGTTGCTCAGCAAGTTACTCCTTTCCTGAAAGAATATCAATGTGAGGCTCCTATGTCACCATTTTTATATAATGACTTATCAGTCATACGTCATACTATATGACTTGATGTCTCTTATTGTCAAGGAGGAAATTCTAGAGAAACAAAAGGCATTTTGTGATATTAATTTAAGAACAGAAAGT
>NW_017274999.1:22847-24263 GCF_001594065.2 Cyphomyrmex costatus | reverse complement strand
ACGATGCAAGCAACTAATTCTTGACACAATGTATGGACAAATTAAGAAATCAGCTGGCGCGAAACGAACGCAGCGCCCTCATTGGCGAGCAGTTACCGTTTACGTTTCGTCGATTTCAGACTTGTTGCAACAAGCAACTAAATCGACTTTCGGCATTTTACGATAGTATATGATCCCACGATTACGGAGGTACCATATTTATTCGAGCAACCAATACTTGACACAATGCATGAACGAAAAATCAGCTGGCGCGAAGCGAACGCTGCGCCCTGATAGGCGGGCAGCCGCCGATCACGTTTCGTCGGTTTCGGACTTGTTGCAACGAGTAACTAAATCGAATTTCGGTTTTTTTCGATAGTACGTGATCCCACGATTACATAGATACCATATTTATGCTAGCAACTAAGAGTGCGGTCCATTTGGCGCTACAAATGCTTCGAAGCTTTTGACTGACCAATCAGAAGAAAGAATTATACTAATTATCCAATCAAAAAATGCTTCGAAGCATTCGTAGCATCAAATGAACCGCAGCCTAAATCTGCCACGTATGTGGAGACAGAGGAATGCAGCTGAAACGCCGCGCGGAATGTCTTTGATAAATACGATGTTTTTCCTACTTTCCAGTGAGCAACTAATTCGAGTTTCGGCATTTTTCGATAGTATATGATCCCACGATTACGAAGGTACCATATTTATTCGAGCAACTAATACTTGACACAATGCACTAACGAAAAATCAGCTGGCGCGAAGCGAACGCTGCGCCCTGATAGGCGGGCAGCCGCCGTTCCCGTTTCGGCGGGTTCAGACTTGTTGCAATGAGCAACTAAATCGAGTTTCGGTTTTTTTCGATAGTACGTGATCCCACGATTACGTAGATACCATACTTATGCTAGCAACTAAATCTGGCACGTGTGTGGAGACAGAGGAAAGTACATGAAACGCCGCGCGGAATGTCCTTGATAAACACGATGTTTTTCATATTTTGCAATTAGCAACTAATTCATGTTTTATTATGATTTGGTAGTACTTTCATTAAGTATTTTTTTAGTAACAATGTTATATGACCGAATAACTTTCGTTTGGTTGTAATGAAACTTGCAGCGCGTCGCGGTCCGTTTAGGTTCCTGTAACGCGCTCGCAAATATTGATTTTTGCGTTAAAAATATTAATTTTCGATACTATCTTGGAGCAACTAAATAGCAACTAAATCTGGTGTGGTTTATTTCATTGTAGCGGTACTGTATTTATTTTTTTCATTATGGGGGGTCCAGCTTAATATTAACCTGGACCCACCCCTTTTTTAAAAAAAATGCTGCTAAACGGCTGGAGCAACTAAATTAATTCTTGGGCAACTAATTAGCAACTAAAAAGCACTAAATTTTTGACCCATTGCCACTTCGATTTTCGCTCGTGGGA
>NW_017274999.1:20734-22679 GCF_001594065.2 Cyphomyrmex costatus | reverse complement strand
TATTATTATAAATAATTATAAATAATAATAATAAAAATTTCGTTTTAATATTCTACGAAATACAATATAATTTCGCTAAATCTATGCAGCGTCTCTCTCTCGTGGTATATGCTCATTTTTAATTCTTTTATCGAATAAAAAATTATTTTGTCATAATTACTTGACTAATAAATAGTTAATATAAAATATTAATCCGTATTCAATGAATTTCAATCATAAATAAAAATTAAGAGTGTAATTAAAGTAATTAAAATTTAAAGTATATTAATGTAGTAAGATTATTATTATATTACAGGAAAATGAGGAAGTGTAGGAATGGAATGAAATTAATAAATAACAATGGAAGTGTAAGATACATACATTTTTATTTGTTAATATTATTGGCTCCTGTAGAAAGGATGTTTAGTTTCGCTACTACGTTCGACATCGCGAAATTTAATCGTCTTACAAACGAATATTTCGAAAAAAGTGTGCTTTGCAAAGCCAATAATATTAACAAATAAAAATGACTTGTATCTTACATTTCCATTGTTTTTTAATAATTTTATTTCATTCCTATACTTCCTCATTTTCCTATAATAATAATCTTACTACATTAATTGTAATATACTTTAATTTTTAATTACTTTAATTACACTCTTAATTTTTATTTATGATTGAAATCCGTTGAATACGGATTAATATTTTATATTAACTATTTATGAATCAAGTAATCATGACAAAATAACTTTTTATTACTTCCAATTTTAAGTATGGTAATACGAGATATATTTACTTTAATTAATCAATTAATCAAGTAATTGAAACATTTTATTTTGATTTCTCGATTAATCGAATAATAAAAATGTTTTATTCCAATTACTTGATTAATCAGGTAATTAAAATAAATATATCACGTATTATCATACTTAAAATCGATTTATACATATATTGTTTCGCATTATGGCATTACTTCTGTTACACGCATATTAATGACGGGTCGCTTGTTGTGCATAATCTTCCGTTAAGGGTAACTGAAATATCAAACGGACCAATAACTTCGTGATAGATCTTTGCTCATTTTTTTAAATCAACAGCGTATTTCTAGCTAAATGTAGAGTTATTTTCAAAATTTCAGCTTGGCACAATCTAGAAATACGGAAAAAATGCATTTACACAGTAAAAAGAAGTAATAATCAAGATTGATTAATTGATTAATTGATTTTGATTTCTCGATTAATCGAATAATAAAAATGTTTTATTCCAATTACTTGATTAATCAGGTAATTAAAAAATAAAACTGACCAATCACATTTGCTATTTAGTAGAATCATCTTTAAAAACCTACGTGATATTATCCTTATTTACTTAATTCTAATGACATGTATCATTTATATAAAAGATTTGATATTAATAGTCGGCGCCAAGTTAAATTCTAATCTTTAAAAACCTACGTGGTATTATCCTTATTATTTACTTAAATCAATGACATGTATCATTTGTATAAAAGATTTGATATCAATAGTCGGCGCCAAGTTACTCTACCTTATAACTTACGTAATTTTAATAACATTTATCATTTGTATACAAGATTTGATATCAATAGTCGGCGCCAAGTTAAATTCTACCAAATTAAAAAGTAAAACACAAGTGGTACCTTTAATCTTTAAAAACCCATGCAGTACTATTATTAAAATTCTACTAAATTAAAAAGTAAAACCCATGTGGTACTATCTTTATCTTCATACAATGAAACCTAAGTATATGCCTTTGTATTCTTATTAAAGAATTCTTATTAAAGGTTTCTTCCTATTCGAAACCAAGTGACTTAATTCTTCTTTAAAAAAATTATATCACAATTAATTTAAAAACAAAATGAAAAAAATTTATTTAAATAGAAAAATTTTTTATGTAAAAACACTTCGCGTTGATAGTTCTCGATCTCGATGTAATAAAATACAATAAT
>NW_017274999.1:15695-18242 GCF_001594065.2 Cyphomyrmex costatus | reverse complement strand
AAGCTAGTGGTAGCGTCGTGAATTTGACATCGACATGAACATATACACGCATCAAGTATCATGTCATCATGTCAAACGGTTATATTTTTATTTTATGCACTTGGCGTCGCGACGCTACCGCGTCGCTTGATAAAGATAAGAAACATTTTCACGAGAATTAAAGTATTTAATGTGTATATATTCGTGTATATGTATGTGCGAGTGAATTGTATCTCAATCCTAATATACTATACTAACGTCATAATAAAATTATATTTGGATGTAACATTTTGTATAAAAGAGATTAGAAACTACGAGAGTTAAAGTATGCAGTCTGTATGTATATTCGCGTACAGTATATGCGAGTGAAATATATAAAAAAAGAAAAGTAAGCTGTATATATAATATGTTTACTATAATTTTTAAATTATCATTACCTTTACATATATTTGTATTAATTATTATAACTTTTAGATAGTTTTCATTGTTTTTCTTATTCGCTCTAGCACCGCGAAGTGTTTTTAAATAAAAAATTTTTCTATTTAAATAAATTTTCTTCATGTTGTTTTTAAATTAATAATGATATAATTTTTTTAAAGAAGCAAGGAAAGAATTATCGCCTATAACGGTCAAAGCTAGATCAAAGTGCTTATTATAAATATGTGTGAATTTTTATATATACTACATATGTAGTCCCCCCATAATTGCGCGCTGATACAATCAGACATATAACGCATAAATACTACAGTAGTATTATAATATCACCGATAAATACTTGATTAATTACAAATAAATATAAAGATGTTAATTTAAAATTCCGTAAATAATTGGATCTTATTAATTTTAGTATATTGTGAAGAATATCACAAGTTGGCGTTTCGTCCCGGCTTCCACTACTGGATTCATCAGTAAGGTAATGTAGTGGGAGCCTACCTTATACGCCTGTGTTAGATGTTACATTAGCTTTGACACATGTATAATTCTTCATATAATACCTCGACTTAACATCTAACACAGGCGTATAAGGTAGGCTCCCACTACATTACCTTACTGATGAGTCCAGTAGTGGAAGCCGGGACGAAACGCCAACTTGTGATATTCTTCGCAATATACTAAAATTAATAAGATCCAATTATTTACGGAATTTTAAATTAACATCTTTATATTTATTTGTAATTAATCAAGTATTTATCGGTGATATTATAATACTACTGTAGTATTTATGCGTTATATGTCTGATTGTATCAGCGCGCAATTATGGGGGGACTACATATGTAGTATATATAAAAATTCTCACATATTTATAATAAGCACTTTGATCTAGCTTTGACCGTTATAGGCGATAATTCTTTCTTTGTTTGTTTGACAATTTATGGTCGGTACAAAAATTATTTAATATTTTTAAAAAAGAATATTTAATAAAAAATATAATTTAATATTTTTAAGTTACTTGGTTTCGAATAGGAAGATCTTTTAATAAGAATACAAAGGCATATACTTAGGTTTCATTGTATGAAGATAAAGATAGTACCACATGAGTTTTACTTTTTATTTAGTAGAATTTAAATAATAATACTATATGGGTTCTTAAAGATTAAAGGTACCACTTGTGTTTTACTTTTTAATTTGGTAGAATTTAACTTGGCGCCTTTGATATCAAATCTTTTATACAAATGATACATGTCATTAGAATTAAGTAAATAAGGATAATATCACGTAGGTTTTTAAAGATGGTTCTACTAAATAGCAAATGTGATTAGTCAGTTTCACAGTCGATTAAGTAAATGACGTTGATGAAACTGGCACAAATGGTTTTTTGACCAGCAGCACCCACTCTTAGCGCTTTTTTCTACCTTTTTTTTAAAAAGGTAAGTTTATATATATATATATATATACAAATGATACATGTCATTAGAATTAAATAAGTGTAAGGATGGGATCTCTTAGATCTTTAGAGATAGAATTTTTAAAGACTAGTTAATTAAACGATATATTTTATGGGAAAAATCCATATTATATGATCTTTTATACAAATGATAAATGTCATTAAAATTAACCCTTCCCCGATACACCTATTTTTTGAATCAAATACGCCAATGCGGGTCAATGTGACCCGAGACGAACTTTGATCGCTCGCCATTCAGTCATGAATGCACCGATCGACCTGAAAAAATTCTGACGTATACTTTGGACATGCTTAAATGATATCCGATCATAAAAAAAGTATTAAAAATTATTAACATGCTTAAAAAAAATGTCTTGCGAAAAATTTTTTTTTGAAAAAATCAAGTTTTACGAAAAAAAATTTTTTTTTTAATTTTCAATGGAATTAGCTAAAATTTCAAATGTAGGTTCTCGAAACATAGGCAAATATGTAAAAAAAAATTTATCACCGACGCTCACCGGCTACTGAGGGCTCGGGATCGCGAGGAAATCATCCACAGAGTTCAATCCCTCGACTGCCACCAGAGGGCCATGAAACCGCCGTTATTTGAATTGCCAGAAAGATATAAGCGTTCAAACTGAACCAACGGGTCACATTGACCCATAGTGTCGAGGAAGGGTTAA
>NW_017274999.1:0-15458 GCF_001594065.2 Cyphomyrmex costatus | reverse complement strand
TTTTTTTTTTTTTTTAAAGAAATGAATATATTCAAGTACATGTTCGAGTTAATATTACATACGTATAATGAAACAGGATGCTAATAAACGTAATAAATTTTTTTGATATAATGTTATTACGAAATTGATTATCAGAACAATCCTTTCTCACAATATTAATTATTAATTGGAATAATAATTTGTAAACGTATACTTATGAAGATATACGTATTGAAAACTGGTTAACTTACATTCCAAAACCTTGAACTAGGTCAGAGATCAAACTATAACAGTTTTTATATATTTTAAAAATAAATCGCAAAAGATCAGTATTAATTTTAAAAGAATTCTTATGCCAAATTGTCCATTTTAACGTAATATATTTTATTATTGAATGATAATGAAATACCATGAAAAATGACTCATATATTATTAAAGGTGCCAGTTTAAAGTAACATAACACCAACAGTTCCCAACTTTACGTCTGACTTGAATACCTCATTATGTATGCCAAGGTTTTTTACCATTTCATTATCTTCCAATAATATTGTATTACGTTAAAGTAGACAATATGGTAAAACAATTTAATAAGAATTCTTTTGAAATTAATATTGATCTTTTGTGATTCATTTTTAAAATATAAAAAAATGTTATTTTGATCACATAGAACACTATATTTGATTCGAGATTTTGGAGTACATAAGAATTCTTTTGAAATTAATACTGATCTTTTGTGATTCATTTTTGAAATATAAAAAACTGTTATTCTGATCTCTCACCTAGAACACTATATTTGATTCAAGATTTTGGAGCTCACATGTGTATGAGTTGTGACGTGACACTTTGTGTCAGTCACTTGTGATTGCATTTACGCGGAGATCCTGTGTCCTCTAAACTCGGAGAACGAGGGCACAAGCGAGCGTGCCAAATTTATATTTTTTTTGTTTCGTTTTGTATATTCTTTTATATAAAATATTTAGTAATTTCAGATTTTTAAAGAACGATTATTAGTCACATTAGAGCGTGAGCGGTGGTTATCTTAGATTCGTGTAATGTTGCCGCCTCACTCACGGAAGGAAGAAAGAAGACGTCGTGGAGGAAGCAAGAAACCATCGAAGAAGATCCCGATTGTGTCCTCGAGGAGCGCGGTACACGCAGGTCGTATTGTTTTGTAACCTCTGATAATTTTGATATTATTTGGTGATTGCCGCACCTTTATTGCAGACGCCTCGGAGAGAGGCGTACTCAGGGACCGTCTCAGCACGGCCCGAACAGTGGCAGCCGCCTCCACTTCTGAGGAGAGCGAGAGAAGGCCACTGATCAAGACGGAAAGCTTCGGCCAGCTAATTTGGAAAAGCGCGCCAGAGATTCAAACGATACGCGACCTGCAGGACTCGCTGTGATTAGTCGCGGGGTTGCGCGACAGCAACAAGTCAATTAGAATAATGAGCGGCCCGATTGGAGAGGGGCCTAGCGGCCTGCGTGGATCCGCGAATGCTCCCGATTATCACTTGCGCGGTGATCGAGTTCATGTAAAGAGGACACGGGATCTCCGGAGCTTTCGGGAACTAAGAATGCTGTCTACCGTTGCCGAGAAATTTAGAGGCGGAGGTTTTCCTCTGAAGGATCAACGAGGGATCGTTACGTGGTGAGGCGAGCGTTATCTTATAATTTGTGTAAAACCACCGATCGCGGTAGGTGACATGCGTCTCGAGCGGAGCACACGTTAGGCTTTACTCCGATCTTTCGTTGCCGATACCGGATCGGTCGCCTATAGGCGTTTCGAGTCAGTGTTGCCGTGAATACGTGCCTTCCGCTCAGATGCTCTAATTTGAGAATGTATAATAGTGTAGTTGCTCGCCCTCGTTGCCGCCAAGTCGCTTGTGTAATTGTTAGTTATTGAGAATTCTTTAAAGTCGAGACTGGCGTTATTGCGCGTTATAGAGAACCGTTGCCGTCTAATGTAAAATCGTATATTCTAATTGTTCACGAAGTAATTACTGTTAACATAATAAGATCTAGATTTGGTCGTATATTTCTACTCGGCGAATTATTGCCAAATTTACTTCCTGTTGTCGACGGCCAGTTAATATTCGGTTTATTGTTATTGCGCCGTATACCAGAGCGCGGAAGGTCAACGCTGTAACGTACTTTCTTTCGAACACTTTTGTACAGTCTCTATTAAATATATCGATTTCTCTTTATTGTTATTATTAATTCTGGTGCATTTATTTCAGCCTCTCCAACATTCTCCGACAATTTCCCCGCTAACCGCGAACCACTCCCCTCTGCTAATTCCGTTGGCTGAGCTAGTTGTTTAGTTCCGTCGCGAGAATCCGCGTAATCTTTAATTTCTTGTCGGAGCAATTTATCTAACGATTTGTGCGAATAGTGGCACGCTCTCTCGTGCCTGGCGCCCAACGAATTTTTGATAGCGATTAAGATCTTTGCTGAGTAAAGTAATTTGTCAACTACTGTAAATTCTCGAATCAAGAAAGAATTAATGAAGAACCGCACTATTGCTCCTTTAAGTATTTTGTATTCTAACTAAGAGCTTTCGCATAATTAGATTTCTTTTGGAGGAAGTTGTGCCGACATTCAAAAGCACGGTTACAATATATCTGAAGTTGCAATAAAATATCTGTTATAGTTAATCTGGATATATCTAATACTATTTATATGGGCCAGGCATCGCCGATTAAAGGTAAATATTAAATTTCATCGATTGTATAGTACTTGAAACTTTAAACGCGTTTTTATCGAAACTATGTTTTTCAAAACGGGCGTATTCAGAACTCCTTCATTTTTGAACCGATTGACTTGAAATTTTAACTCTAGATTCTCGACTACATTTTCTAGTTCGCTACGGAGGATTTTTTCAATAAGTTGAAAATTAACGAAGTTATTATCGAAAATGGGCCAATTTTTATGGTAAAAAACTGCATTTTTCCTTAATATTGAGGCCATTTTTTAAAAAATCAATATTTCTGAAAAATCCTACGTAGTGAACTAGTTTTTTATACGTAATTTCAGAATTTTTTTGAATTTTTGTCCTAGGTCGAAAATTGTAACCTCGGCGAATACGCCCGCGGAGGGCTTCCAAAAAGAGGCGCTTCCGTTCGTCAGCCACGGCGCCGCCATTTTGATTATATCCAAGTGAAAAAAAATTTTTTTATACACTTTAAGACATATACTAACATGTGTAAAAAACAAAATTAAAAAATATCGCTACACCTTCTCGCAATAAATTGTCAAAATTAGCCTTTATTTTCTTGACATAAAGGTATATTACTCCTTAACAAATGAATGTATGTAATTCGCACAAAATTGTATTGGCTGCTTCTCATGCAGCTAGAAAATCCGGAAATAATGATATGTCTACTTGTCTTAATATTCTAAGCAGTAGTCCAGAAAGGCCAAAGAAAATTAGAAAAATCCTTGAAAGTAAAATAAACATTACAAAGAAAAGCGCAGAGGAAGGTTTAGCTTTTCTTTTACATAATAATCTATCAAAACAATAATAAACTAGAAGAAGAAGCCTATAACGGTCGAAGCTAGATCAACGTGCTTATAATAATTGTGTGAAATTTTATATACTGCGTATGTAGTCCCCCCCGCGACGCTGATAGATTTTCAGCATTGACGCATACATATTCACTACCGCAGTAATATCACTAAGTTAAATTAACAAGCAATTTAACAAATTTGATGCCATAGCATCTTATAGATCTTAATACTATGTTGAAAGACATATATTAAAATTTAACGATTTTTATTATTAATTTAATGTAAATTAAAACAGTTATACATAAATATGAGATTAGAGTGTAAGATCTCCGGTGCAGATATCTGGCCAAGTTACAATGTTGTCCGTAATGCCAAAAAAAACTTAAGACCACCAAAAGAAGTTATAACTATTTCTGAAAGTATCGCAGAAGTTCCGGTGCAAGAATTGTTAAATCTTACTATCAAAAGGATTATTGAATTACAGAAAGACGTACTTCTGCGATACGCTCAAACAGCTAACTGCACACACAATAAAATTCAAATGGTTTTAATATCTTCATAGGGCTTTGACGGTAGTACAGAACATTCGACATATAAACAATATATGCCAAATCATGACGTTCATTCGGTTGTTGTTGATGAAAATATATTTGCCACTTCTCTGATTCCTTTGCGTTTATTGAATACAGAAGGTCATATTATATGGAATAATAATCTATCCCAATCGTCCATGTCATGTAGACCTATCAAACTACAGTTTGCTCACGAAACGAAAGAGCTGATTTTAAATGAAAAGAAATATATAGATGAACAAATAAAACATTTGAAAGATTTTGAAATCAATTTGGAAGGCTATCATTTCAAAATTCAATTCCTTTTATCATTGACCTTAATAGATGGAAAGGTATTGAATGCTATTACAAATACAAAATCGTCTCAAAGTTGTCCGATATGTAAAGCAAATCCTAAGGCTTTTAATAATCTTTCTAATATAAAATCAGGTAAATTTCAAGCATTTGAAAATTCGCTGCAGTACGGAATCAGTCCCGTTCATGCTTGGATCAGAATATTTGAATGTTGTTTACACATATCATATAGATTAGATATAAAAACTTGGCAAATTCGAGGGGCTGAAAATAAAGAAAAGTACATAGAGAGAAAAAAACGAGTACAACAAATTCTTTGCGAGAAGTTGGGTTTACGTGTGGATAAACCAAAATCAGGCGGTAGTGGAACCACGAATGATGGTAATACCGCATGCAGAGCCTTTACAAATGCAAAAACACTATCAGAATGTCTTGGGCTAGACTTCAAATTGCTTCAATTTTAGATTTATTTTAATACGTCTGTCTTGTCACCTTCCTTTAAATGCGAATCGGTTTGAGAACTTTTGTTACTCAACAGCAGAATTATTTATATCTTTGTATCCTTGGTTCTGTATGCCTTCAACAGTTCACAAGATTCTCACACATGGTGGACAAATAATTCACAGCAGTATACTACCACTCGGTATGCTTGGGGAAGAGGGGTCCGAGGAGCGTAATAAAGACTACAAAAATTTTAGACTACATCACAGCAGAAAAAATAACAGACAAGTGACCATGGAGGATATGTTTTATAGACTAATGGATACATCAGATCCGATTTTAAATTATTTAAATATACACTCTCGTCTAAAGCAGAAAAATAGAATACCATTTCCCAAAGAAGTATTACATTTATTAAACATTCCTAAAAGCGAAGTAGATGAAATAATAGAAGATGATGAAATAATATTAAGCAGTAACGACGATGAAGAAGAAAGCGATATTGATGAGGAAACAGACCTCGAGTACTTTAAAAATATTGAATTAACTGATACCGACGCCGTCCAGGAAAACGACTAGTTAAATTATTATGAAATAATTTATATTTTAAAATACATATTAAATATAATATAATAATAAATTTAATATAATTAAGTTAAAATACAATAAAAACAATAAAATACAATAAAAACAATAAAAAAAATTAAAAACAACAAAAAAACAAAAACATGGAGTCGTCGGCTGCCACGTCCCAGTTCGTGATTCCGGGTTCGGCAAAGAGCGGCAACCATAAAAAATTAAATAATTTGTTATATTTTATTTTTAATAGCAGCATTATAAAATTTTATTGTATGAGCAGGTTAGCTTATATACGCATCTTTCATATAGGCATTTTAAATTTTTCGACACCAAAATCATCATGATCAGCCACCAAAGAAAAACCCTAGAAGCCAACTGTTATGCGTTTTAACAATATTTTAACATTCAAATCCGCCATATTGGATCCGCTATTTCACCATTTTTATTTCTGAGATCAGAATCATGTTCAACAACCAGAAAAACTTATAAATACAGCTTTCTATAATAATGTAATACATCTTTGACTTTTGATCACCTTTTCCATCTTACCACAACACGCGACAACTGAATTTTATAAACTTTCAGTTTTCAAATTGAAATTTATGAATATGGGCATATACGAAGTTAAATATACATCTCATACAATCAAATGATACTTTGCTCATTCGAAAATTCAAGGGATCAAAAAATGTTCGATGTGTTTGCAATCGCTGCTTCGATCTCGACTGAGATCTCAAATGACGGAATGGATTGGTGGACTGGATGGTTGAGAACACTGAGCACTCCTCTTTTAACTTGTTGTATGCAAGTTTTATTCAAAGTAAACGAAGTGTTATTCGCGTGGCACGGCGAGAAAGACGTTTAACTGCGGTTAATACGCCGATACTTATACACGACGGTAGCCGTGATAAGAAGAACAAAGTAACGAGTCGCGTTAGCGAACCCGTAGAAAGAAAGCTGCTGCTTTCAACGAGTAATTGAGAGCACGACTTGACACGGCAAGTACTGATTTGTGTCTGAGGGGAGAATCGCGCTGCGCGATTAGCGCGACGAATCGGCAGGACGACAGCGACATCGGTATCCAAATATGCGGCTAAATTGTAGTAATAATATTCGCAAGAGTATTTTCGAGATATTTTACACTTTATTTTGATACATATTGACACAAAATGTTAAATAACTCGTAAACTGTTGACTTTTTGATTATCGTACCTTAATACTTTTGTGAACAGAATAATGATATAAATCAAATGGTGTAAAGAAAACACATAGTTACGTATTTAAAAAATTATCCATTTTGTATACATATTTTTTTTAAAACAACTATGTGTTTTCTTTACACCATTTGATTTATCTCATTATTCTGTTCACAAAAGTATTAAGGTACGATAATAAAAAAGTTAACAGTTTACGAGTTATTTAACATTTTGTGTCAATATGTATCAAAATAAAGTGTAAAATATCTCGAAAACTATTGGTTTTTTGGTATCTCTACCTTAACACTTTTATATGCAAAATAATTAGAGGAATCACGTTATCTAAAAAAAATTACATAATTCCATTTAAAAAAGTGGAGGTGACCTTCATATCTTTTTAGCGCCTGCACCAAAAAAACAATTATTGATATCACATTATGTGCCTCTCGAAACCAAGGAACTTTTGTTTGACACTTTT
This sequence comes from Cyphomyrmex costatus, assembly GCF_001594065.2. Lineage (NCBI taxonomy): Eukaryota > Metazoa > Arthropoda > Insecta > Hymenoptera > Formicidae > Cyphomyrmex > Cyphomyrmex costatus. Next base: position 8,412 of record NW_017274999.1, on the reverse strand, counting down.
TATTCTATTGTCAAAAACAAGCGAGTTATTCAGGTGACCTGTTTTAAATGCCTCTCCCTGTATATATATATATATATATATAGTATATAGTCTTTGTTATAATTCTGTAATAAATCGTGTTCGTTTTGCTTATATTATTTTATTTTATTTTATTTTATTATACTACGTTCTTGATATCCGATCCGACGCAAATAATCCTCCTGCCGAACCTTGTTGTACGATACGCATATACGACGAGCTAGTCCGAGTACAATCTGCTCCAGCGAGGACCTCTCAAAAAAAAGCAAAGGATTACATGATGGAAGTCTTACAAATAGTGAAGACTTCCAATAATTTAAAGGGAACCTCACCAGAAGTCCCTAAAGTTGTCGGCAGCGGCTACACTTGGCTGTTTACAAGTGCTACAAGCACGAGCCGCAAGAACAGCGGACGAGGTGGCAGCGGGTGAGATAGCGATGCTCAAGAGAGAAATTTCAACTATTAAGACCAAGCTGAATGGAGATCTGGAATTGGAGAAATCTAAAATCAGAACTACGGAGGAAAAGACAGTAAGATTGGAGAAAGAACTCAGTGACCTGAGGAAATCAGACATCAGCGCGGAGGCAGGTCCATCTAGACTAACAGCAGCAGAGATAGAGGACTCCAAGAAAAGAAGGGAATCCCTACGGTCGAGCAAACCGGACTTCAAGTCCAAAGACTACAGAGAAAAGGAATCTGACACAGAAAGAATGGACTATAGCGAGGAGGAACAGGAGAAAGGTCAGGAAAAAGTGATCCTCCCACCACGTGAAGAGTGGCCTACAGTGTATAAACCCACTCTTAAGGAAAAGGTCATGATATTAGAGGATAGACCACTAAGTGACAGCCAAAAATTACAAATGATTGATGGGAGGATCATCTCGAAACAGAAGAATCAGTCAGAATCAGAGGATTTCATCAAAAAATTGAAAGATCAGATGAGAACAACCGGATCTAAAGTAGAGAAAGGCAAGGGTCAAGACCTGAAGAAGCTAATTAAAGAAATACTTAGAGAGGAACTGGGTATAACGAAGAGACAGACGGATACCCAAGGGTCTCGAGATAGATCTAAATCAAGAGGAAGGAAGACAGATAAATCTAGAGAGAAAACAAAGAATGAGGAAACGAAGAAATCTAGATCGAGATCAAGAGGAGAAACGATGGATAATCAGGCCAGACAGGAAGAATGGAGTACAGTACTCAGCAGGAGAGATAAGAAGGAGGCCAGTTCGGCAACGAACGGAAAAGGAGACCTCCATCTGCCTCTAAAGAAGTTAAGAGGAAGAGACCTCCACGGACATCGGCGGTCCAAATCCTCGCTGGAGAGAGATGTTCCTACGCGGAGACGCTAAAATTCGCTAAGGAAAGGATCAATTTGGAGCAGATCAGCATTACCGATCTTCGTCCAAGGAGGGCTAAGACAGGGGCATTTCTTATTGAAATCCCAGGCCCAGAAAACAGTTTAAAAGATGACAAACTGGTTACAAAACTACAGGAGATTTTCTAGGATAAGCAGGAAATCAAGATCACCCGTCCAATCAAGACGGCTGAATTGACACTATCTGATCTGGAAGATTCAATAACTCCTTTCGAGATCGTGACGATAATAACAAACACGACAAAGTGTAACCGTGCGGACGTTAAAGTTGGACCGATATCCAAATCGCGGAACGGCATGGGCTCCATATGGGTGAAATGCCCAGTGGTAGCGGCGTACGCATTAGCCAACCTTAAGAAAATACGCATTGGATGGTCTACTGCGAAGGTAACACTCCTCCCAGAAAGAAAGTTTTAATACTTCAAGTGTCTTGAGATCGGAAACGTCAAAGCCGAGTGCAAGAGTATGACGGACCGCGGAGCACTCTGTTATCGATGCGGCGAAGCGGGTCACTTGGCACGAGACTGTGAGAAGCCTGTAAAATGCACGATATGCGCAACAGCAGGACTCCAGTCGAACCATAGAATGGGAGGTGGTGCCTGCAATCTGGGGAAACCCAAAGCGGGTCAGAAAGCTGCAAACAGGAAACCATCCGCAACTCTCCAGAATAAAGGTCAGGGAGACTAGGAAACACTTAAGAAAGCACCAAGCTCTTATAAAAAGGCGGAAGCTGAGGAGAGGAGCACCTAGCAAGGCGGTAAGGGACAAGTCCCCTCAAGAAACGGACAAGTCCCAGCATGAGAAGGGAATACCTACAAAAAATAGATTTACTCCGCTGAGCGAGAAGAATAATATAATGGATATCGAAGTGTTAGAGCAATCAGAATCTCAAACTTCGATAGCAGATATAGTACCTTTGGACTGGACGACGAACGACGATCCACAGGCATCTAAATGGAAGGGCAATCGCGAGAAGGACGGAACACAACAAGGAAATAGCCAACACGCTGATCTAATGTAATCTGAATACTATTCTTATTTGTATAAAAGACCACGTAAAAAAACTAAAAAATTTACCTTTTTAAAAAAAGGTAGATAATGCGCTAAGAGTGCGAGCTTCTGATAAAAAACCGATTGGGCCAGTTTCACCAACGCCAATTACTTAATCGGCTGTAGAACCGATAAACTAGATTAGAAATCCATGTGGTAATTATTCTACTAAATTAAATAGTAAAACCCATGTAGTTCTTAATCGAAGATCTTCCTATTTCAATCCAAATGGTTCTGATGACATGTATCATTTGTATAAAAGACATGATATCAATAGTCGGCGCCAAGTTAAATTCTACTATCTTTAAAAACACGATGTGGTAATTATTCTTATCTCATTTAATTCTACTAAATTAAATAATAAAATCCATGTAGTTTTCTTAATCTTATTGAAAGATCTTCCTATTTCGATCCAAATGGTTCTAGTGACATGTATCATTTGTATAAAAGATATGATATCAATAGTCGGCGCCAAGTTAAATTCTAATCTAATATTTTTAAAAACCCATGTGGTACTATTCTTATTAAATTCTAATAAATTAAATAGTAAAACCCATGTAGTACTATCTTTATCTTTCTCTTCATATATACAATAAAACCTAATAAGTATATGTCTTTGTATTCTTATTGAAAGATCTTCCTTTTCCAACCCAAATGGTTTAGTTCTTTTTTAAAAAAATTATATCACATTTAATTCAAACACATTTATTCCGACAATAAAAATTACCATGAAAAGTAACTGATATATTATTAAAGGTGCCAGTTCAAAGTGAACATACAAAAAGAGTGTATATTATTCAAATTTAATAATATATTACCATGAAAAGTAATTGATAACTGATATATTATTCAAGGTGCAAGTTCAAAATGAATTAATTCAAACACATTTATTCCTCCAATAATAAATTACCATGAAAAGTAACTGGTATATTATTAAAGGTGCCAGTTCAAAGTGAACATACAGGAAGAGTGTATATTATTCAATATATTACCATGAAAAGTAACTGATATATTATTCACGGTGCAAGTTCAAAATGAATTAATTCAAACACATTTATTCCTCCAATAATAAATTACCATGAAAAGTAACTGGTATATTATTAAAGGTGCCAGTTCAAAGTGAACATACAGGAAGAGTGTATATTATTCAATATATTACCATGAAAAGTAACTGATATATTATTCAAGGTGCAAGTTCAAAATGAACATACATACATATATGCAAGTAAAACATTACAATTTGCAGATTACAATTTTCTAGAAAAAATAACTGCGATATGTTATCCTTAGTGCACAAAATATAAAAGTCGTTTATTGAGATTTGATTCGAAATTTATACTAGCCCGTACAATGAAAAATAATTGCTTGTAATTCCAGAGTACCAATCTGTTAATGACTCGGAAAAAGAACATGACGGCCTGCTTTCAAAAGACTTTCGATGGATTAAAATGAAGGTTATGAAAATGGTTTACCTACATTAAAAAAGTCTTTAATCTTTCTTTAGTCAATTTTCTAATTTTTGTTTGTACTTCCGGTTTTGTGTTGGTTATATTATAGCATAGATAAAAGAATATATGAATTTAATTCTGAAAAGTAAGCGATATTGTTCTTAAGGTGCAAATACAAAATGTAATAGTATTTCAAAGATTAATTTAAATATTCGCATTAATCAGAGCAAGCCTCGATTAGTATTGTTGAGAATCACATATGAAAAAAGCATTTCAACATAATTTTGTAATTATGTGTGTGTTCACATCATGATCGTTATGGAGTTTTTGAAAATACGGTGGATACTTATTTAATTCTAATCTAATTTTATTAATTAAATGTAATGTTCTTTTTCCGAGTCATTAACAGATTGGTACTCTGGAATTACAAGCAATAATTTTTCATTGTACGGGCTAGTATAAATTTCGAATCAAATCTCAATAAACGACTTTTATATTTTGTGCACTAAGGATAACATATCGCAGTTATTTTTTCTAGAAAATTGTAATCTGCAAATTGTAATGTTTTACTTGCATATATGTATGTATGTTCATTTTGAACTTGCACCTTGAATAATATATCAGTTACTTTTCATGGTAATTTTTATTGTCGGAATAAATGTGTTTGAATTAAATGTGATATAATTTTTTTAAAAAAGAACTAAACTATTTGGGTTGGAAAAGGAAGATCTTTCAATAAGAATACAAAGACATATACTTATTAGGTTTCATTGTATATATGAAGAGAAAGATAAAGATAGTACTACATGGGTTTTACTATTTAATTTATTAGAATTTAATAAGAATAGTACCACATGGGTTTTAAAAAATATTAGATTAGAATTTAACTTGGCGCCGACTATTGATATCATATCTTTTATACAAATGATACATGTCACTAGAACCATTTGGATCGAAATAGGAAGATCTTTCAATAAGATTAAGAAAACTACATGGATTTTATTATTTAATTTAGTAGAATTAAATAAGATAAGAATAATTACCACATCGTGTTTTTAAAGATAGTAGAATTTAACTTGGCGTCGACTATTGATATCATATCTTTTATACAAATGATACATGTCATCAGAACCATTTGGATTGAAATAGGAAGATCTTTGATTAAGAACTACATGGGTTTTACTATTTAATTTAGTAGAATAATTACCACATGGATTTCTAATCTAGTTTATCGGTTCTACAGCCGATTAAGTAATTGGCGTTGGTGAAACTGGCCCAATCGGTTTTTTATCAGAAGCTCGCACTCTTAGCGCATTATCTACCTTTTTTTAAAAAGGTAAATTTTTTAGTTTTTTTACGTGGTCTTTTATACAAATAAGAATAGTACCACATGGGGTTTTAAAGATAGTAGAATTTAACTTGGCGCCGACTATAGATATCATATCTTTTATACAAATGATACATGTCATTAAAATTAAGTAATAAGTATATTTCACTGGTTAAATATATTAAAAAATCCCACCACCACCCCCATCGTCAAATATATATAGTATAGTAATATAGTTTTAATAAAATGGTATCAAAACAATGGTCGTCTGTATGTAAATATGTAATTATCTTTTTGTACTAACATAATAAGTGAGTACTAACATAAGTGAGTCTCGAGCCGGCAGTGGTCGAGGAAGGACGTATCCTTATTTCTCTCCGTCAGTCATATCGTGCGTGCATGTATATATATGTATATATATATGTATATATGTGTATGTATGTGTGAGCATATGCGTTCTTTCTGTGCTGAGTGATGTGGGTGCCGATGCTGAACGGTTTTCCTGGTGTTCTGAATGTGCAGCGAATGATTTGGTATAATCTTTGATTTTATTACGAAATTAGTCCTCTATATTACTGTTTTACTGCCATTTCCGCCGGGCTGTGTCGGTTCTCATATCAACCAGCACTCCTCGAATTCTGTCGACTCGTCGCTCCTCGACGCGTTTCGGTAGGATATCTTTGCATTTATTTTATACGTTATCGCTCATTTATTTGCATGCATATCTATCTAAATTTTTCTTTTATTTCTCAATAAATATTGTTACATTATATTTGCTTAATTTATTATTCGTTAAATCTGTCTATTTGTTTATTGTTTATTACTAATCATAAGTCTAGCGTCTTTCGTCTCCTTTCTTTGTTCCGTCTCACTTCGATAGTTTAGTTAAAAGTTATTTTTATTTATATAAATTCTAATATAAACAATGAATCATCCTACGTGTTATATATGTAAACGTTTTCTGTCGCGAGCGACGCTCGTTTGCACGTTTTGCGGGACTGATAATAATGAGCGTTCCTCTGTTTGCACGACCCCTGCTGCGGGCTCTCCTCCATCGGTTTCATCTGGGTCGCTGGCGTCTCCTGCTGCATCTGTTGGGCCCCTCGCTTCTTTGGTCTCGTCGGATTCTGAGCGTCTGCCCTCTGGACCAACTATCTCTGCCCGTGACTCGCTGGTGCCGCCCGACATTGGTACTGCGCTGTCTGAGCTGAGGGCTGCTTTCGCCTCTTTCTCGGCGACTTTATCTTCCTTGGATGATCGCATCGCCAGGCTGGAGTCGGGAATTGGTGTCGGTGACCGTTTGGAGCGTGGGCTCGAGTCGGTTGGTGCTCGATTGGCTGCCCTTGATTCATCTCTCCAGCGGCTCGCCGGTGTCGAGAATAGGGTTGAGGGCCTGTCATCTTCCGTTGATGCACTGACATCTGAGGTTGCTGCCCTTGGGGATGGACAACTATCACTTGGGGCTCGCCTGTCTCGCCTCGAGGCTGGCGGTGGCTTGCGGATGGCTACTCCTTCTCGTGGCGTCTCCGCCACTCTGCCTGACGATTTCGCTGCTCGGCTCGAGAGGATGGAGTATGAGCGCAGGGATCTGGAGATCATCATATTCGGGCTGCCCGTGGCCGCGTCGGAGGATGCCATCTCCTTGATTGTTAGTGTGGCTGCCTCGTTGGGCATGACGCTTTCGCCGGGAGATATCACCACTTCTTTCCGCATTCCAGCGGGCGATGCCTCCCGTGGTCGACCGCTCGTGGCGAGGTTCACCACTGTGGCGAGAAGAAACGAACTTTTGGCTCGCGCTCGGCGTCGACGAACTGATTTTGTCGCCTCTCTTATAAATCCTTCGTGGCCTAGCTCTAGGGTATCTCTTCAGGAGCGTTCGACTGCCGCTGAGAGACGTGTATTCGGCGAGGCGAGGCAGCTCGCTCGTGCTCGCGGCATTCGCTTCGTGTGGATGCGTCGTGGCGTGACTTATATTCGCGTATCTGAGGGGTCCCCTTCATTCCGGTATACATCGGCTGACGAGACATTGCGTAGGGCCGGAGTCGTGGCCTCGAGCACCGCTGCTCGAGGCTCCCTTTCGTCGGATCTCATTTCTGTTAATCGCTCTGATTGACCGGATTCGCTTGCATCGGACTCATGGACTGCCCGTCGCTTTCTTTCTGGTGTCGGTGTCGGTGACAGATCCGATTTGTTGCACGTGGCTCACGTCAATGCCAGATCACTTATTCCACATATTACGCAAATCAAGGATTTTATCGCTTGGCGGCGGCCGGACATACTAGCCGTCAGCGAGACTTGGTTGCACCGTGATGTCGACTCGTCGGTCGTCTCGATTCCCGGGTACTCACTTATTCGCCGTGATCGTCCCGCGGGGAGTCGGGGGGGCGGAGTTGCCCTTCTAATTAATGACACGCTGTCTTTTCAGGAGCAAACCATTGCTCATCCTGCTGGCTCACTCGTCGAGTTGGTGGGAATTTATATATTAAAAGAAGGAAAATAGCTGTTATATGCGTGTATCGCTCCCCCCGCTCGCCGCTGGCGGACCTTGGTCATTTGGAGGCATGTTTGTCTGAGCTTGCGTGTCGATCCGACTTTATTGTTTGCATAGGTGACTTTAATATTAACATGCTTTCATCGACTGATATCGGTACTCGGCAGTTAGAATCATTGATGGCGCTTTTCTCGCTCAGGCAGGTCGTCCGTTCGCCGACCCGCATAACATCCACCTCCGAATCACTAATCGATCTGATTCTTATTTCGTCAGATGTTGGCGTCTCTGAGTCCGGTGCGTGCGACGCGTTTACCATCAGCGATCATTGTGCTGTCTATGCTGCGCTGCGCTTGCAGAGACCGTTGCGTCGGTCGCGGGTTTTTCTGTATCGTAACCTAGGATCCATTGCGTCGGACGAAATTGAGACTGAACTCGCTGGAATTGACTGGCTGCCTCTTTTGGATCTGACTTGCGTCGACGAGATGGTCTCTTACTTTGAGTCCTCTCTGCTGTCCGTGTTCGATCGTGTTGCGCCGATCTCTGTTGGGCATTCCACTCGGCCTCCCGCCCCGTGGCTTAACACTGCGGTGAAAAAATTAATTGCTCTCAAAGCGCGAGCACTGGACAGATATCGGCAGACTCGCTCCGATGCGGACTGGACCTGTTACAGGGATCTCCGAAATGCCACTACGGCCGCTAT
>NW_017274998.1:0-2144 GCF_001594065.2 Cyphomyrmex costatus | reverse complement strand
CCCAAACGGATTATGACCAGCATGCCACCAAAAAGTTCGTTGACCCGAAAAAAAAATTTGGAGAAATTTTTAATTCCGTATACCACCTCTTTTCGGAGATATTGCCTTATGAAGTATTTTCATATTTTATTTTTGTCACGAGACCTATCAGATACAATTTTATTAAAAAATTTGGGCATACAAAACGTATCAAAAGGTATTTGAAAATATTTTATACGAGATGTTCCAATCTAACCATAATTTTGAAAAAATTCCTGAAAATTTATAAGTGATCCCCTTTTGTTAGTTTATGATTGGCAACCTCGCAAAAATTCAAAAACATGTATTTTTAAACTTATTTTCACCCTGAATTTTTTCAGAATTTTTTGAACCCGGTATCATGCCTAAAAAAATTAAAACTCGCCTAAAAAGGCAAAAAATGGCCATAAAATATATATCAAGTAGCCATAAAGCCCTAAAAGGCTCATAAGATAGCGTGCAGAATTCGCCATTAGTTTCGTTTAGTTTAGATATTTAGCGAAAATTATCAAGCCTGCTGAATTATTATCCAAATTATTCGATGCCCAGAAAATTGCACCGGTCGTCAATGAGGATAGTGACGACGATTAATAATATAGACATGAACATATATAAATATATTATGTTTCAAGACCGAAAATCCATCGGCGCGCAAATATTTAGGAGGGGGGATATTTCAGATTATTAGAGTTGCGTTGCAAGACCGAAAAATCTTTCGGCGCGCAACAATTAAGAAGAGGGGACATTTAAAAATCAGATTATTTGGGGGGACTATATATAATTAGAACGTTATTTCTCACTTTGGATAAATATTGCGAAGAATATTACTACGTCGACCCGCCATCAGAGGTCTATCGATATTCGCAAATTCTCGCAAGTGCTGAGACACGCGTATATCTCTTTATATAGAATCTCGATTTAATAACTTACACCGGCGTCTAAGGTAGGCTTCCACTACAATACCTTACTGATGAGTCCAGTAGTGGAAGCCGGGACGAAACGCCAAACATTACGTGATATTCTTCGCAATATAGAATATTAGAATATATTATCAGATTTAGATTGACTCTTATTCGCCATTCTCAACGTATTAATTATTGTAAATATATTATGTTGATCAAAATAAAGAAATTCCAAAAAGCATTTATAACTTTTAAATATTTCAAAATAGTTCCAATATAAAAAAAAGCATATGGCTAAAATTTTCAGAAAAAAATTCGGTTATGGGATGAAATTGTCGTACGATATTTTTTTAGCCTTAAATTCATCAGTCGTCCTCCGATACTCGTAGAAAATACTTATTATTGATGTATTCTAGTGTCTTGATTGCAGAACAATTCTAACCACACTTCAATGCCGTCTGAGAGTTTTGCGACTCTCTCAAGACCATTTTATGGCATTTTGAGTATTTTAAGAATGCCCCAAGGATATTTTGTAAATGTTTTAGAGTTTTAAGACTGCTTTAATGCTGAATAGTAATGTTAATCGAATTTTAGGGCTGTCTCAGAATTGTATTAGTGTGTTACGATTGTCTTAACCCTTTGCGTCACGGTGGGACGCTCAGCGTCCCACCTTTTATCCGTTGGTTTTTTCACCATCAAAAATCAGTTTCTCATGTTTTTTACGTCGTGATTAATTTTCTACATAGCTGAGGCATTTATTTGTCGAATACAAGACATCATACATATTAACATACTTTAGTTCATTAATTATAAACAATAATATACCAAAGAATGGCCATTTTTTGAAAAAAAAATCGTTTGTGAAAAATAATCACATACAATTCACTTGAAAAACGCTACTCGGGAGTTTTCGGTGTCGCTGATTGCGAATCTGATGTCAGTTTCTAAAAATTTAAAATGGCGGATCCAATATGGCGGATATGAAAATTGAAAATCTACTGAATTCGCTTGAAAAAAATTACTCGGGAATTCGCAGGGTTGCTGAATACGAAAATGAAAATAGATTTTGGGATTCAAAACGATTGAATATAAGTGGAAGACGCTTATATATGAGTGAAAACTGACATCAGATTTGTAATCTGCGACCCCAAAAACCCCCGAGTTTCAAGCAAATTCATCCATTTTTTAGAAAGTTGTCGGCCATATTGGATCCGCCATTTTGAA